>NW_007735539.1:0-24977 GCF_000696425.1 Galeopterus variegatus | reverse complement strand
AGCAGAGAGAGAGAAAGACAGACTCTCCTCTTGTTTTAAAGCCCTCAGAACCACGTCCCTGAACCTGAGCACCATTGTTAATCCACTCACTACTCCATGGTCCTACAATCCAATCACCTCTTCAAGCCTCCACCTTTCAATTACCATAATAGGATCTCCCACCCTCTTAACAGTCACAGTGGGGGCTAAGTTTCTAATACATAAAACTTGGGGGACACAATTCAAGCTTCAGGGAGTTTTGGGGGGACAT
The DNA here is from genome assembly GCF_000696425.1 of Galeopterus variegatus. Classification (NCBI taxonomy): domain Eukaryota; kingdom Metazoa; phylum Chordata; class Mammalia; order Dermoptera; family Cynocephalidae; genus Galeopterus; species Galeopterus variegatus. The sequence goes on along the minus strand of NW_007735539.1, from coordinate 24,727 downwards.
AATTCAATCCACTACAAGGTTCATTATTCTAATTTTTTTAACGTTTAACATTTTTTATAACTTTTTTCAAAGTTTTTTCCTCGCTCGTGTGGTTCCCTGGTTGGTGGGATGCTTTCCTCCTCATGATGCTCCAAGGACACCAATCCTTTCATCTGTGGCTCTGCTGTGCCATAGGGCCTCTGAGTTTTCTGCACCAAGATGGGCAGGGAGAAGGACAGAACTTTGAAATGCACACACACTTCTTAAAACTACAGCCCAGAAGTGACATATTCACTTCCACCACATCCCCTTAGCACAACCTTGTCACACGGCTTCATGTAGATATAAGGTAGTTCCTGACTATACGGCAGCTTCCAGCTACTACTCCACACTATGAAAGTGGAACAACAGTCTTCAGTGGATGGCTCATTGTCTCTGCCACACATCTCTGTTAGCTGGCAGGTAGGCCTCAACAATCTGCTCCTTCAGCAGGTCCCAAAGATGCCTGTGATACCCAGCACGCTGGGATCATGCATTTACTCTCCCAAGCCATGCTGGCCCTTCCCCACCCTGCCCTGTGTCCTGAGGGGCTGACCCACATAGACTGCATCAGTGAGCTCCCTTGCCCTGTGGCTTCCTGTGGGGTTCAGCCAATGGAGAGCACGAGCAGAGACAAGAGAAAAGGATGGATTGGGGGGTCTGGGGGGAAGGGCCTGAGTTCCCACCTCCCGCTGCTGGATTGCCATGGTGGCTGCCCTCTTCTAAGAGTCATAGCTCATGCCACTGGCTCTCTCCACAGCCTTTTCCGTCTTCAGGTTCTCATAACTGCTCCTTCGTTTACCCCTTCTGTACCAAAGCCCCACCAGGATACTACTTTATCCATTGTGCTTTACTCATGCCCACACCCTCACGAATAGTGCTTTTATTAAATTGCCCTTAATTGCTTTTATTAAATCCCATCTGCTCTGCTGGGCCCCCTGGCTGATACACAGGCGTCCACAGACTACACTGCGAAGCACTAGGTCAAGGCAGGATCTGCCGCAGCCCCTAGACAGCGTGAACCACACGTTTGAACCACCAGGCGTTTCATGCAGCTGGAGCAGAGGGGAGGGGAGAATAATGAAGTGGGCAGGACCCACCCGTGGAAGGCCTTTCTGCTGTGCTGGATCATTCTGTCGGCAGCAGCGAGATTAATCAGGAGGTTGTGCAGTAACTGAGGTAAGAAATGAGAGTTTCAACTAAAAGTCGGTAAATAGTGAGACCAGAGAAGAGGAAAATCAAGATCCTTTTGTTGGAACCTCCTCACAGTATTCCTAGAGCTGCACTTATGGACTGATGAATCCACGAGCATAGAAAAAAATTGCCTCTGGAGAGAAAAGAAAATGAGGTCCCTAAAGGAAAATCCTGCTTTCACAAAAAGACATGAAGAAAAGTACACCAGGAGTATGATGTCCCTTAGCCGCATATCTTATCTCTACATAATCCATTTATCACCAGAAAGGTTGTGTTCAAACTTTGGAGGTTTTCCCTGCCCTCTCTCCCCCATGGGAAGATGAGTGCCCATTGTAGGATCATTTATTACAGAAAAGAAAATGGAATTTGTTGTTCAGCCAGCTTTGCTAAACTACATTTGTTACATGAAGTGAGAAATAACCCAAACTGGAAAGGCTAGAAACTACAATGATAAATATTATTTGCTAAGAACGTTAATGATTTAATGTTGCGGAGGTCCAATGCTATAGAAACTGCTTATAAAGTATTCCTAAAGATACCTTTTATACAGAATTGGAATGAATTCAAGACAGAAATTTTACATCTTCCCTTTCTCTCATTCTCTGCCTAGGAATGGACATTATTCCCTCAACGTAAAAGAACCTTGCCTGGTTAGATATTTGCATAATTATTTTCAACCAGTTGCTTTAGAATATTATTTTACTCTTTTCTGCTTCTTTCTGCTTAGAGTTTAAGATTTTAAAATCAGAATTCAGGGAACTGATATATGAATTTCAGGTAACATTTCACCATCAATTTTGGCCCTAATCACAGGGCATTAGAAAATCCATTAGAAATTCCTTCATTAATAGAATGTGAGCTGTTTTGTGATAGGGGAAGCAAAAGCCTGTTTGCCTACTTCCCTTTGTATTGTGAGTATCATGAGCTCAATAAAATTTTCTAAGTTACTATGAATTTAAACACTAAAAGATGTTCTTGTCTCCTTCCCCCTTCTAAGTTATTTTGGCACTATGCTGGGGGAGGGGTCATAGTACCAGGATCATGTTTCACTGGAATCATGCTTGGGACATGTCAGAACACACTACATTTCTCATTTGAAAGTATCTCCCACTAGCTCAATTTGGCCATGGTATGTAGGCAAATGGAAGTACACTTTAAACATTCAGTCCATGTTCCAAGCTGTCCTTTTTAATTAGGATTAGAATAAAAATTCAAGCCATGTTCTGTGTTTTCTCACTGCTACTGACCATGTCAGTCAGCACCTGCCCTACCTACAGCCCATGCTGAAGGGGCAGCTGTAGGTGATCTTGTTTATCCAGGGACTGGACAAAGATGGACACCTGATGAAAGAGCCACCAATCCGAGGCCTGGACATTGGTACAGCTCATCTTTTCATGCCAGGCCCCGCCATAGGCCAGGTTCTCTCTCAGGAATTCGAACTAGGAATTATTGAGAAAAAGGGGTAAGTAGAGGTAGCAGCAGCTGAAAAGACCATGAGGTAGAGTTTACTGTCACTCATGTTACAAGCCTATCACCTGAGGAAATTGTATCAGCCAGAAGATCCAAAGCAAAACACCATTGATGAAAGCAAAAGGCATTCTGTGAACTACTCCAGCCATCCCCACACCCCACAAAAATCACAAAGTGAAATTAGCTGGAGTCTGTTACATCATGTCACATCGTCTAACCAATTGCTACCCAAAAGTGCCTTGTAATTCAAGGACGTGTTCTATATTCATGTTATATATTCTTCCAAACTTTGGAGTGTGTATTTTTAAATGTCTGTAAAACCACATTTAAGCACTTTAAATGGAAAATGAATGAGAAAAATAATTACTAACCATGGCATCTGATGAACAAGAGAATCACTGTTACCATAGCATTTCCATCATTCTAAACAAAAGCAAAGAAACCACATTTGAGGTTTCCTATTTAAAAAGCTGTAAATGCTGGGCCGAGCCCGTGGCGCACTTGGGAGAGTGCGGCGCTGGGAGCGCAGCGGCGGTGGCCGGTCTCAAAAAGTACAAAAAAAAAAAATTTAAAAAAGCTGTAAATGCTAATAAATTCACGTACTTTTCTGTTATTTCAGGAAACCTAGAACATGGGCCACTGTGCAGTTTGGGTTCCCTGGGAAGGATACTCTGAGATGGAGTTTAACACCCAGGATATTTATTAATAGGCAGCCTTAGGATTCAAAAGGATAAAAGGGAGAGGAAGGAAGAAAAAGTGGAGGAGAAAGAGGCTTAGTTATGATACAAGCGATATCCTCTGCTGACCCCGCAGGGAAGCTGTGCAGCCGGAATGTCCTTCAGTTGGGCTGAGATGGCCAGACCTGTCTACTCTCTCACAGATCAGTTAGTGGATATGGGCCATGCTTGCAAGAAATATGACCTTATGTCAGGTGGCTCTCTGAAGCTGAGACAATCCTTGAAGGTCCTGATGGCTAAAGACTGTGTCCTAGGGCAAGCAGTCATCTCAGATTTCTCTTTATGATCTCAGTTTTGGAAATTAAAAATAAATCCTGTGTATTGGGAAACTCCTCAGTCCCAAGCAAAACAGAATGGTTGATCACCTGCTGTCTGCCAACAGCACCTCAGCAGCTGGGCAACACGTCTTTCATTGAACAGATGTGTGTTCACTACAACACATTTATAGATTCCCTAGGACTCCAGGGACTTCACGCTGGTGTGCAGTGCCTGCCAAAGTTCTTAAAAACTCCAGGCATTAACGGCAATTGCTACGTTTGGGTGGTCATACCAGCTGGACTGGCTTAGCCCCTCAATACGTTCTCCCCTGTCTCCCATCCTTTCATGGCCACACGAATTCAGATCATTCATTTTGCAAAGGACTCACTGAACCAAGGAGTAACACAATACCAAAGTCTGGCACTCTATCAAGTTTCTCTGCACACGTCTTTCCCTATGCTGAGGTCTCCTCTGCAGTATATTTCCTGTTCACTGCTTGCCACAGCACATTCCTCCAAGGCCAGGCAGCCTGACAAATAGAAAATACTCTTGGAAACAATTAGTCTATGTCAACATCTAGAAGAAACAGCCTGTCTCAATATCAAGAGGGCACAACACTTTTCATTTAAAATTTGTCACATTCCACAGGATTGCTGATATATCAGTCATGAGTGATGTTGATGTTATAATAGTGACCAGGTATACAAACTGAAAAAGGAACATGAAACAAAAATAAAGGAACCATTTGATTGGTTGGATAACAGCTTTGGCCATGGAGGTGGGAATGCAGATCAGAGCTTGACTCCCCTCCCCACCCAAGTATCCTGGCCTGACCCCTCCACTCTGACCTCCCCTGCCCCTCATCCCTCAGTCCATGTCTTGCATGGATACCCCATGTAACCTTACTACTGCAAAATTAACTAGCAATCTGAGAAGCCAGATCAGATTTGTTTTTTCAGCTTCCACTTATGCCAAAAAGGCTCTCTTTCATTCAGTATATCTTCCTGGCTGATTATCTACAAAAGCCAGATCTGTGAAATTCAATGAAGCAATAAAACAGCACAGTCTCTTTTATTAATAATAACTAATTGGCATCCATGGCAGAAATTAAAATAAAAGTAATGCACCTGCAGGTAAACCAGCAAACCCGGTTGCACAAAACAAGCACTTTCATGATGGTACTTCAGAGTTAAACTTGATAGGCTACCAATAAACGAAATACTTCCACAGCTATGAAAGGAAGACATTTTCAACATCTTCCTAAAAATGGGCTTTTGGGAAATGAAAAATTAAATTTAACTTCACCTTTGTGTTATCAGTCTTGGGAATTGTGTGCAGATATGAACACAATTGACCTATTTGTTGTCTTAAGATGATAGATATCCAAATAATTTCCTACTGATATACTGTGAGTACAACTCAAAACCATAAACACACCTGCAAGGATGAATCTACAGCTTTTGTTAGTTGGTATGTTTTTGTTGGTTTTTTGGCCATAGCCTTTCTTTTTCAAACCTACTGCTTAAATATCAACTTTAGTTCTAGGACAGAAATGCTTTCTAAAAAATGTTATCCCGATGCTTATTCCAATTATATAAATAATTCATTATAATCACTTCAATGAAAAATGAGCTTTCCCATCGGGATGGAAAATATGCTGTAATTCAACGAATTCTGGGAGCAATCATTGCTTTAAAAAATCGAAACAAACAAAAAACTAAGCTCCAATATTATAATTTTACACATAGAAAAAAAACCCCACAGAATTGAAAATATTACAATTTGCATTTGCTTGGTCAGATTATGAGAACATTGAGAAAATATTGAAAAGAAAATATTGAAAATCTATTTTCTAATAAGAAAAGCAGGTAACAACGTTGTCTAATGTCGATATTTTAATTCATTGAATTTTAAAGGCTGATAAAAAGTGAATTTTCTAAAAACGTTATTCTTATTGATTGTTATTAGATAATTGTATATTGGGCAAAGTTGTTTTTAACTAAAATATTTTCCCTTTCCATTCAAACAGAAATAATTCCTCACTTGACACTAAGGGAAAATAACTATGCAAAAGAACCCAAGCAAGGTGAGCAGCCTTATGTATACATACAGAATGGATATAGCTCACTGCAATCATATCAAATCACATTTCTTTGCTTGCTACAAATGGTATTGGTGTTAAATTATTAAATTGGTGAAGCACAGAGAGGTTGAGTGGTACCTATGGTATGCAGTAGCATGAACATCCAAACTAGATGGAATCAATTCCGGAGTTTGTCATCCCAGGAACAGACGATGGAAAAAATAAAAGTAGGAATAGCACAGCCATGCAGATATTTGCACCCTGCCATTTACGCTTTTGTTACTTAATAGGTATTTTGATGATGCAAACTGAACAACTTAGAGAAACAAATGTTGGGGCAGTATAAGTTGTTTACCTCCTTATTTGGCAAATAAAAGTATCTACTATGTGCTAGGCCATAGACACTGGGATACGGAGTTACTAAGATAGTTTCTGGCCTCAAGGAACTAACAGGGGATGTAGACATGTAAGCAGATCCCAGAAGAAGTGGCCTCTACAAGAGAGGGTGATGTAATGGGGGAGAACTTGTTAGGAAATTATGTCTCACTGAAAAAGATAACATTTGACCGGAGTATAATTAAATGAAATATTCCAAAATAGGAACTGGAAGGGTAGTGTTTCAGGCAAAGGAAATGCACATTTGGGAAAATAGCAAGCAGTTTGATATGGCTGGAGCCAAAAGATACAAATGGAGGTGTGATGAGAGGTGATGCTGAAGAGACCACGGAGCTTAGGCTCAGAAAGTCCTTGTAAGGGCATGCAGTGGAGTTGGGTGTGATCCCATAGACACAGGTGTGACAGGCTGCGGTTTCAGGCAAGGCAATCCAGCAAGTATTCATCCTCTCTCTTTTATCCAAGAATGTGTCTGAAACAAGGGAGGACATGATCTTGTTCAAAGTTCTCATTTAAGTTGTTTACCAAGCAAGAGTAAATGCTGAAGACTTGTTTTATCTTATTAGTAAGTTACTTCTAACACCACACAATTACTCATGACATAGGCCATGAGTGTACATTCGAGGTGAGACTCTTGTGGTCCATGAAAAGGCATTAGAGGGATTTCATGGGGGAATGAAGTGATATGATCTGAAAGGTTCTGCATTACCCCCAACCCAGTCTCATTAGTCACATAGCCCAGGATGATCGTGAGCAAGGCAGTGAAGGTGAAACTGTCATGGGTCTCCTCTTCCACACCGAGCAAGGATGACTGAGAAATGTCACCCTACTCCTCACCTCCCCAGAACTGCCCTTCCCTGCTCTCAATTTTCTCCTTCCCTGTTTCACTCAGGAACACTTAGGCTTTTTACTTCCTTGCACCTTGACAAGAGAATAAAATATTCCAATCTCAAATAAATCTACTAGCTGATAGTAGTAGCCCCTGTCTTGAAGAACAAGTCCACCTTGAAAAGGACAATTCTCAGGAACACTTAGGCTTTTTACTTCCTTGCACCTTGACAAGAGAATAAAATATTCCAATCCCAAATAAATCTACTAGCTGATAGTAGTAGCCCCTGTCTTGAAGAACAAGTCCACCTTGAAAAGGACAATTCTTTGACTCAAAAGAAGGCATCTCTGATGTTAGGCTATCAGTCACCAAGGCTGCCTAGTCAGGGAATGTTAATATAGGAATAGAACTAGTATAACTGGGAGCTCTTTCCTCAAGATCCTACAAATCACTGGAGTTAATCATCACCACCCTGAGCCTCCTGCACTGGAGCTGCCAAGTGTTCATGTATTCAATGGTTTTCTTCCTTCTGCAGCTTCTGGGCCCACCGGCCACCCTCTTTGCATAGGCTTTGAGCCAGTGAAGTGCTGAAGAGTGCTGTTTAGGCATTTCACACAGGCCAGATGATGTGCTTTTATGCATGATGAACAACTGATCTGATAAAACGTCTTCCTGAGCATCCAGAAGGGGTCAGGGTAGGATCAAGCAGTAAGCAGACAGGAAATGTGGAGGCAATGGCTGTGTAGAATGAGATACATGACACCACCGAAAACTTTGACAAAAAAATCCTCAAGGGAAGGGACATTTGACTTCCTTGCTGTTCGAGAATGTGGGGTAGAAAGTGATTGGGTTAGACTATATTTAGAACCCAGATCTTTAAAGATGAGATGCACTAAAGCAAAATGGAAAGGTGGATGATTGGCATTCTTGAAGGAGTCCTAACTTGCATGTCACTGTGTTTTGAAAGACTAACTTTTAAAAAAAGTTTTATATCTGTTTAAGGTGAGGACAACACACAGCTACCTGGAATCCCAGATGCATAAAAAGATCACTGCTGTATGCAGGGGTATTTTCTGCACACTAGATGGGAAAACTTTGAAATTCTGATGTATTGTGACATTTGGGGATTTTCGAACTCTGTTTCTAGGTTACACAACATAGCACTATTAAGAATCATCCATCACAGTAAAGATACCCCAGGGACCACCAACTAAGTAGAGAACTGTCTCTTAATCACTAATTGTGATTGCTGGTATTTGTTCCTTCTTTCTTTCTTTCTTTCTTTCTTTCTTTCTTTCTTTCTTTCTTTCTTTCTTTCTTTCATCCAGCAATGGTCCAAATAGTACTCATTATTACACGACTCAAAAAATAAGGAAAGACAGTAAAGGAAAATGATAATCAGATTTTTTCTTTTTTGGCAACAAACAAGCAGGGTGGCTTTTGAAAGGGAATGCAAAGATAACTACACTGGTTAGGCTACTGGTTCATCCTAGGCTGCCTGTCCTGTGGTTTTCTTACAGCTGGAAAAGGCCTAGATATAAAAATGTTGAGCAAACTGTGGTCACTGCATCCTTCAAATACCAGATATATGCACAAAACCTCTTTTTATTCACATGACATTACCAGACTCAGTTTGTGCATTGGCCTAGATATAAAAATGTTGAGCAAACTGTGGTCACTGCATCCTTCAAATACCAGATATATCCACAAAACCTCTTTTTATTCACATGACATTACCAGACTCAGTTTGTGCATTTTCCCAGGTTTGCTCAGTGGCCACTGCCGCTGAAGCCCCAATTCCAAATACCGCCGGTTGTCTCATCCTCTCCTGGAGCTTCCATGGTGCTACTGCAGTGGCTACAGCAGCTCCATTGCGAAGGTTTGACACAACCAGACCCGTGAGGAACTGGCTTACCTGGCAGGTGCCTGGAGTGGCAAAGTAACATAATCCAGAAGTGTGGGCGAGTTATTGTTTCATTGGAAAATTTTGACCAATGAGAGACAGAAGAAAGAAGTGAGCTGACAAATTCCATACGCTTTCTCCTGATCCCCAACTAGAGGTTGCCAAGACCCAATGACACCTTTTCTGTGGCCTTTTCAGAGATGTCTCCTGTGTCAAAGCAGCCAACTCTGTGTTTTTATGAAGCTGTGGCCTTCTCGGTAACACATCTATTTACTTTCCGTATTTCCCTGCTTCGCTTCTCTTTCCTTCACTCTTGATGCCCTGGATTTGCAACTTCTGAAAATGTGTTCACATGTAAGCTTTGCCAGACACTGATTCTACTTCAACACAATCACACACGTCCCTCTCCCACCGCATAAGTCATAAAGTCAATGAGTTCTTGCGCACTCACACACATGGAGTTGCACACAGGAGTTTTCATTTCCTGCCACCTCTTCTGTCTTACTGAGCATCTACCATATTCTTTGGCACCACAGTAGACTTTAGGGATACAACAAACAAAACGGACACCAACCCTGTCATCATACAACTTAACGGTCTAGTCCACCACTGGTCAGCAAATATAATGTACTTTCAGTTTGCATAACTACCTTTTCACAAGAGTAAACTCTTCAAGACAGGAACTCACACTTTTCCCTTTATTTCCCAATAAACTACTTGATATGTTAGTAGTATATACATCAAATTACCTTCAGCTACAAGTATCAGAGTACTGATCTAAAAGTGACAAACATTTGGGGTGCACTTTTCTCAAGAAACAAGAAATCCAGAGGTAGCTGGCTGCAGTGTTCGTTTAGACGATCAGCAATGTCTGTCCCTTCTGCTGTCCTCAGGTGTCATGCTTTCACTCAGAGCTATAAGACGACTGCTATAGCTCTGAGCATCACATCCTCACATGACAGAGTCCAAATGTAGGGAAGGAGATTTGGAGTCTTTTCATTGGTCTGTCTACTTTTATGAGTTAAGAAAACATTTCCAAAATTTTATTTTAATTTTGTAAAGTTTATTGGGAACCAAATTTGAGCATAGAACTGGGAAGCACCATCCAACAGAGTGAGGGAAGTGCTCTCCCAAATTTTTCTATGTGTCTCCCTGACGATAACTGGTTCACTCAGCCACCATTAGCTAGCTGCCATGGAGGTCGGGTAACTGAGTATCTGACATGGTCAGCTTCTCTTGAGACCAGAAATAATGGGGGAGGTGAGTGCCCACTGGGCAGGTAATCAACAGTGTTTGCCACAAAGGGGTATTCATATTCATTAAATAAAGACAATGGGAATAGAAGGTCAAAAACCAGACTAGAATAGATGATAGGACAGCAACATGAATGGTGAATATGCTTAAGTCAAAGACTATGACCATACCTGGGCTTCCAATCGAATCTGTGTGCATTTGGGAATTTGAAGCAGGTTTCATAAGATGATAGCAATGATGACAGGTGTAACAAGTACCTGTCATTCGAAGGAAGGCTATCAGAATGGCTGGAGGTCCATGGTGCATCAGTAGACAGGAAAGAACCAGAACCCTGATACTGAGTTCCATCTCAAAATTTGAGGTCTTTTGGGAGAATGGACAGATTCTTCTCAAGTGAGTGATCAAGAAATTATCATCTCCATGTTTCAATTGGAGGAAGAAAGTTTAGAGATAGTCTATTTTGCTGTGAAGTGTATAGAAAAGTTTATTTATAGAAAAAATGGGAGTTGCAGTAGGCAATGGAAGTGGTTGAGTGGTTGTATATATATATTTGGTTATATGTATATATAAGATGTGGTTTGGAGGATGGGAGGAGAAGTAGGCAGGAAAGAAACTGGAATGAACAAATGTGCAAAAAATAATTTCTTGCAAGGTTTCTACTCCAGGTTTTGGCAGGATGACAGGAACTCAAGAGAATGGAAAATCAGAGATAAAGAAGAAGGTTATGGTTAAAGTTAACCAACTCTGTAAGTTATGACTCTCTAGCATCAACTAATCCATCTCTAATCACTTTTTTAAAAAGAGGGGGTGATGTTGAACAGACTCTAAGGTTAAGGCAGTGGCCTCAGAAAGTGACAGGTAAACTGAATTAGAGACAGGTAAACTGCCAGGACTCTCCCATCTGTGTTCTACATATTCAGATCATTGTTATTGCTCTCCTAGGCTACTGATGTAATACATTCACCCCACACGTAAGTTTACATGTTATATTTCTAGCCATCAACTATCATGCTAACTTAATTCCAAGTCTTTGGAGAGGATCTGATTGATCCTCTTTAGATCAGGAGGGGTCTACCATGCCTCAACTAATGCCAGAGAGACTTCACTGGATAATATAAATATGGCTTCCAGGAGCTCACCCTTAAAATGGGAAGAAAAGGCAATTCCAAGAGAAAAGGGTATTATGTACTGTGCAGACATCCCAGGTATCTATTATGGCAATGAACTCAGAAGTATGAGGTGTAGGATGATTTGAAATAGCTCTAGTCTCCAGGAGTCCCTGGCGATCACTGAGGTCAGCAATGGGATTTGGGTTTACCCTAGGCTAATGTTGGATTTTACATTTCCTCCAGTTGTACTGGTGGGTACCCTGGAAGGACAAGCAGAACATCAAAAGGCAATGACAACTCCTAGAAGTTTATCACAGATGTCACATAGAAGAAGGTATTTGAGTGAGAGAGACAGTGGAGAGATTGGAAGGGACAAACCACACAAGCATCAAAAGCAGAGATGACACATATTCCTTTATCAACAAGGGACTCCAGCTGGACAGTCCTGCTATTCCAGAGAAAGAATGTGTAGCTCTCACCTCAAGGATCACAAAATATGTTAAAGGCAGAAAGTAATGTTTTGGAAGTGGCCATAGCTGACTTCATAAATTTGAAGGTATCTTTTAGTAAATACCAAAGGAGCAAACATCTTTTAACTTTAAATTTTTTAAAAAAATGAATACCTTGGAAGACACAGTCATCTAGATCTGGTAAGATAGCACAAAACAATGGAAAGAACCCTGGATTTGAAAAGAATAAGCCAGACTTGGAATTCTAGCTGCACACTCTAGCTGGGTTACCTTAGCAAGCACTTGATCCATTTTTAATGAATAGAGAAGCCAATGGCAGAGAGAAGATCGTTTTGACTTATGACTTTATATGGTTGTGAGGATCAACTGAATTGCCATAATAGCAGATAGGTGAACTCAATACAAAGGTTGGTCATCACCTACCCAGAAATTGAAGGACAATTGTTCATATAGTAGACCAAAGGGGAAAACACTCACTTTAGAGAGTAGTCACTCTTACAGCAAGCAAATGCCTTGGGAGCTGGGGGAACAGAGCTGGGTGGTGAGTACTAAAAGAGCAGGGCCAGTTTTATTCAGGCCAGGTATCAGCTTGGAAACTTTCCCTTATAAAAAGAATATTCCTTTAGCATCAAGCAAGCCTCTTTGCAGGAGTTTTGGTCTCACAAAACCAGGTAGAAACACATGCAATCTTGTGTGGCATAGATGGGATCAACTTGGACAAAAGTCTAAGGACCTCATGGAGCAGCCTGCTGGTACGGGTACAGAGAATTCTATTCCAAAGGCTTGACTTGTGGGGGTGGGGGATAGGGTACAAAAGCCCTTACTCAATGTCCCTGGACCAGTTGTGCTCGGAAGCCTGTGGGTGAAGGCGATGTCCTAGAAATGAAAGTTTGATTGGGGATTTTTTGGTTGGGCATACATCTGTTTGATCTAGAGGTCAGCAGGACCACAACAGGAACATCCAAACACAAACAGGCTTGCAGCCTGCGAGACAAAGCTTAGCAGAGGGAAATCTGCTTGCTAGTTTCAGCTCTTTCAGGAGCTAGTCGGGTTTCTTCAGGCAAGACCCTGGAGCCCTTTCAGGTTCAAGCTACCCATATTTCTTAAGCTTTCATTTTATATTTATAGTCAAGGATCTTAGGATCTTTGCTTAAAGGATGACACAGTTGGGCCAGATAGAGTTTAAACTGTCCTTAGACCAGCAGAGCACTCTGTGAGTCTCTGACTAGCTGAGAGTATTTGTCTCAAGCAAGTTCTATAGGGTCATAAAGCTCTTCCGGCAGGGCTGGGAGGATGCTCTTACCCTTCACGTTAGCTCCTTTCTAATACCTCAAGCAGTGAGGACACAAGTGGTAGATGTTGTACACATGAAGGAGGTTGGGGGATGATCTAATCACTGGACAGAGATGGCCCCATAAGTGCAATCTTGTATTATTTATTTTAAAAGAGAAAAGAGGCAAGAAGGATTAAGGCAGGAGGAGAATTAAGGAAGAAAGGATATTATGTTTAGAATAAAGGCTTAGAAATCTACAGTGAACCAAAAGGGGAATCCCACTCTTTTTGCATAAACCTAGTTCCTCTTTTACATATTTGGGAGAATGGTATAATTAGCTTAGGAGACTGAGTAATTTCAAGGCATTTGGAAGTCCCCTGTAGCCCCCATTTCAAAAGGAGGCTCTTAATTTGGTTCTAAGTCCTGACCACTTATTTGCTGTTCAAATGTGCTGAATCAGGACCTGGATGCCTTCTGTCTGCCAGCAGGAATGGGACTCTTGGAGGTACCAGTGAGCAGGAAGACTAAATCACTTTCTGGTAAGGAAAACAAAGGGAATGACCCTAAATTTTGGACTATACAAGCATGCTCAGATGATGTTCTGTCAACTGCTGGCTGCACAGTCCTACTTCTGCCTCAATCACTGCCACCTCTTCCCTAATCAAGGGGGCTACATCCTCATTAAAAAAAAAAACACATGTTAAACACCCCAAAACAGATGCAAGGAGAGTCAGACTGAAAGCTCATAAACGGAACCTTGCTTGAATTATTATATAAATATTAAAGATTGCATTAACATCACATAACCATAGTTTCCAGATGGAAATACCCTATATTATTACTGTAGCTACTACCTACATTCTCAAAAACTTATGGAGAACAGCAAAAAAGTAAACATGCTTCTAATCTATTGGAGACTTAGAATTAGTTTTACCAAGTAGAAAAGTCTGTGAAGGGAAATTGATCAGTAGCACCAAGGAAAACTGAAAAGGACCCCAGTGGTTGTTACATGGCCCCATCCAAACATGAGAGGGTTCATCTGGGAGCAAGCATATCCCTGATATAAAGGCAGAAACCATTATCCTACCTGGAAGAAAAAGATAGTATCATTTGGGGTGACAAACCCAACTCCAAAGTCAATCAGGGTATAAGTGACTCTAAAATATTAATCTACAAGAAGAGAGCAGCAAGAGATCTTCATTTCCCACTGGGGCAGCTGATATCAGCCTTTTGCCCATGAATTCTTGATTGATTTTTACTGTCTATATTAAGAAGGAACCTTGTGGGCTGTCCTTATGTTTTGCTCCTAGGAATGCCATGTTTTATGAGCCGTCTCTACAGATTACTGTGGAGCGGGTCTCCCTGGCGGTCACCTGACCTTGCTGCCCATAATGGTCATTATGCCTACCTTATTCTGAGGGCTCTTGGCTTTTGCTCTTCTGGAATCCCATTATCTCCATTGCTGCCAGGGAACCCAGTTTCATAACATCATCTTCTACTGTCAGTTCCAGCTCACTAGCTTTTTGTCAATGCTAGTGTCCCCTCACCAGTGCATTCATCATCACCTTGGTAAAAAGAGTATTCTCTGGGCCCTGATAAGGAACATGATCTGCTCTTATAGGATAGATAGTGGTCTCGTGTCTTACACAGTAGATCCATTTTAGCATGATCTCTTCCTCAATAGCCCGTCTGTGCAGTTCTGGAGTCTCTACTTCATTTGATGTGGGCCACCACTTCTTCCAAGTGTCCAAAAGCCATCCCCAGCAATGTCACTCAAGATCCTTTCCAGAGCATAAATTGTGTCCAGGGGGAGTGCCTTCATTTTAACAAACTCCTCCATATCCAGGTCTATATTCTTCTCACAGCTAGCCCAGCGCTCTGGGGATCTATTCCCAGGTACATTCTCCTGGCTCCTGCCTTCATGGTAGCCAGGTTCTGTAGCTTCTTTTGCATCCTTCAGCTACCTGAACAGGCCCGGAACTTCCAAGAAGGTTCTGCTGAGATTTGACCCTAACTATGGGACTGATGGACAGGAGATTAGGTAGGAGCAGAGCCTGAGGAGGGCAAGTGTCTTATAAGCCTCAAATGAGATACATTTCAGACTTATAGAATTAAAAGGAAAGTACAACGTACTCAGTTTTACCTGTGAAATCTGCTTGACTGAATTCACAGTTTCAACAAACCTCTTATATTAAAGTCTGACCCTATAAGAAAGGAGTGAGCAAAGACCTGTGATAGGAGCATCTGTAAAGATGCACTTAAGAACTCTAAATTCTCGGTTCCTCTGAACAATCTGGGGATGGAAGAAATGCCCCATAGTCCCTGGCTGGAGGATAACAGCCTCCCACTACCTGGAAACGTGCAAAGGTTTCACCTGAGGCAGATTCCTTGCAAGATGCTGTTTGCCCTTTTAACGATGTGACCCCATCTCTCTTCACGGCTTCTAGACCAATTGTGAGCATAAAGACCCAGCACAGCCCAAGTAAGGAGGTACCATCCATGCTTTAGGAGGAAAAAAGTTATTCACCAAAACAGCTTCAGAAGCTGACTAATAGGTACTGGTAGAAATGGAGAGAATATGCCTGGGAATGAATCTGGAGGGTGCTAGAATGGGAACTTGCAGAGGGAGGGAAGAAGGAGTGAAATACAAGCCTGCATAGGGAGAGTTTATTGATTGGAGTATGTGGAGACACTCTCCAGTGACTCAGGACGAGTTCCGCATATCCTTGCCTGAACCTTAAATTCCAGTTCACTGCTTGGATGGCTGATGGAAGCTTGAAAATAGTAATGGCCAAAGTTGTTGAGGTGGAGATGCCAGACTATCTTAGCAGAGTATTGAGGAAGGGGCCAAAAGTCTTAGAGAGGTGGGCGTGCTAGTATGGACTATTAGTGAAGACCAGAAAATCCACCCATGCTCCACAGGAGGGGTGAGGGGTCTCAAAACAATAAGGTATATGTGAGTGAGAGGTGCTATGGCATTATAGAGAAGCTCCCACTGGTATCTATCCACTGCAAGTTAGAGTTGGTAGTAGGGGAAGCTGCTATGAAACTGGGCTCCCTAGTGTCAATGAAGATAAATGGTTTCTGGAAATAGGGGCCAAGGGACACCATTTAGTCATCAGATGTGAGATCTTCTTTGGCAGACAACATGGACATTACTTGGCATAGGGAGTCTTCAAAAAGTTCATGGAAAGATTCATGTTTTCTTTTAATTCTATTTTTCCCTGAACTTTTTGAAGTAACCTTGTATTAGCAAAAACAAGAAAAAAAAATCAAGAGCAAGAAAGCAGAAGGCTGATGGCAGTTGCCACAGTGAGAAATCGTAATTGCTTATACATTTTCCAGATCCCAGGCAGTTCTCAGACCCAGGCTCAATTGACTGAAGAAGAGTCCAAGTTCCCTTGAGCAGGGACCTTGAAATATTATAGCAAGTGTATAAGTGATTCCTCCAATTCTTCCCCAAAGTTTCCTAAGGCTATTTACCAGATAGATATTTCCTCTTTAAGGGGAATACCCAGACATTTTAAGGGTTGAACACAAGGTTTGAATACATTGATAGCAGGAAACCCAAAAAAACTCTATCTCACAGTTGGTCCATTGGGTCCATGGACTACCTTGCGGTCAATTCCCTGGGTGCATAATTGCGATATATTTAGCAGCTGGCAGAACATTCATATTGGCCTCTGATCTGTGAGAGTCATAAATGTAGGAAACGCTAAGTGAAAGCTCCTAAAACTTTCCACCTAGTAAATCTGAAGCAATCACATCCTGATATTGCAGTGATGGTTAACAACATCAAAAATGTAAAGGATGCAGAGGTGGCCCCTATCAGATCTCAACATAAGTCACCATCATACCCCCCGCAAAAATCAGCTATATCATGGTGGATGATGGTAAACTAATGGAAACCTAACCAAGCTGTTGCGCCAGATATGGTGTCTTTGCTAGAATGTATCAGTTGTTATAGTTGGTATGTGGAACTTGGAATGTGGCTTGAAAAGCATCTCTTGCATGCTTTTCAATTCCTTGCAGAAAGGAGGATCCAAGTAGCTTGAATTCACTTGGAATAGAAAGAATTATGTATTCATGGTCTTGCCCCATGCTCTCTATCAGAACAGAGTTTGAAGGGATCTTGATTGTCTGAACATCCCATAAAACATCATACCAACCCACTAAATTGATGCCATCATGTTAATTAAATTTGAAGAACATGAAATGGTAAGTACTCAGGATAGCTGAGACACAATCACGCTAGATGTTGAGAAAGAAACCCTACGAGGGATCAGGTGCCTGCCATATTGGTGAAGTTTTTAGGGGTCCAGTAGTCTGGGACATGCTGGGATATCTGCTCCTTGTACCAACAAAGAAGATGAAACAGCACTCAGTAAGCCTCTTTGGATTCCCAAGTAGCCAAATTTGGGAATACTACTTTGCCCCATTTGTTGGGCGATCCAGAAAGCTGTGATCCATAGGAGGAACCAGAGAAAGAGAGGGCTCTGCAGCAAATTCAGGCAATGGCCCTTCATTCTATCACCAAGGGAGCAAGGTTGGTTCTATTATGGGGAAAATTAGAATTCTCTTTAAGTCAATATTCGCAGGGCTGACCCTCCACCAATAAGGCATGAAGTGGATGGGATAAATACCTGCTTCCTCCCCCTCCATAGACAATTAAAAGTATGTTCCAAACAGTTCAAGTTTCCAGTGGAACTGAGCCCCAGTTACCCAGAGTTAATTAAATTAATTACCCACTAATTACAGCATCTTTTTTTGGTCTTACCCCCTTCTCTGTTTCTCCTCCTCTCTCTTCACTGTGTTTCCTGGGATTTCCTCCAGAATAAACTAGAGCATCCAAATCTCTGTCTGCCTTCAGGGCAACCCATTCTAAGCAAAGGCTCACTGTTGCTGGAACTCAAGGCAGGAGAAATGGAACGAGAGGAAGTGGAGAGGCAGGTACGTGCCAGATCAGGTGAGGTTCTATAATACACAGAAAGTCTGGATTTAATTCTAAGGGCAATGAGAAGTCAAAGATGTGTTTTAAGTAGAGGGATGGCACAAATAAATTTAAGTTTCTAAAAAAAGATCCTGCTGCCTGCTTTAAAGAGAATTACTTGATAGGAATAATAATGGATTCAGAGAGGACAGTTAAGGAGGAATAAGACTGCTTTGGTGGGAAGGGTGGCAGTGGAGAGGAAGGGATGTGCTGATTACAGATATTTCGGAGTTAGATCCTGCAGGACTTGCTAATGGATGGGTTATGAGGGCCAAGGGCAAGTGATGATGCCGCTGCCTGAAATGGGGAGGGTGGGATGGAGGCATGCTTTGGATCTGAGATGAAATGCTTCCTCTCCTTTATTCTTGATTTTCTCTACCTAGTAAGGTCTAGGATCCAGGTACTTTGGGACAGGTTGGGTAGGTGGGGTACAAGAGCTCAGTGGACACCGAAAGAGTTCCCTTCACAGGTGGGGGAGGTAAATAGGCTGGAGACAAAAAAAGTTTTTATTTTTGTTTCTGTCATACTCATTCTAGGTATAATGATAGAATACTATGGCCTTCCCCAGGTTCATTTTATTATATAATATACAATTTCTTAAGGACAAAGATGGTCAGCTGCAAATTGTAAGCATCTTGACTCTCAGCCAAGTTACACCACATAGCCTGCTGGAAGTGCATATTCTAAAATGGGAAGAGTAATTTCTAATTGAACCATGTTCTCCTCATGCAGAAGAGGAAACAGTCAACTTCCTGGACAGCACAGGTTTTCTGAGTGAGAAAACAGATGGCTTGTGCATTATTAACACTGCAGGTCAGGGGAACACTGGAGAATGGTCCACAAGACATTGCTTTCTAGACAAAACACAGAAGTACTTCAAGGAGTCTGCCTTTCCAGCCAGCTTTTTGAAACTCTACAGGTTTTCTGAGTGAGAAAACAGATGGCTTGTGCATTATTAACACTGCAGGTCAGGGGAAAACTGGAGAATGGTCCACAAGACATTGCTTTCTAGACAAAACACAGAAGTACTTCAAGGAGTCTGCCTTTCCAGCCAGCTTTTTGAAACTCCCCCTCTCCTGGACCCATAATGTCCTAACTTCACCAAAGGAAGGAATAGCTCCCTTTAAACACTAGGGAAAACTGCAGTCCTGCTCTATTAGCTCTAGGCCAGCAATCACTAAAGGTAGATATTCTAGAGTCTTAGATTTAGGAGTTGTGAGCCATACGAGAAGTTTAGCTCCTAGAAATCTTCCAGTAGGCATTCACATGTGTAACTTTCATTTCTGTAGATCACACTAGACATGGAGAGGTTGGGGGAGGGACAGGCTCCATCAGAACAATCCTTAGTGAGTTAGGGCACTCCAGTCTATTCCCTTTCAAGATCTTTCCACTGTGTGGCACAGAATGGTAAACATTGGATTACTGGATGACTTGGAAGAGGCTCAAACACCTCCCAAAGCCAAACACTTATTCTTACATAGTAGACTCTACATCCCTATTGAAAGCCGAAGATTGTTCTAAATACAACCTGCATTGCACAGACTCCTACCCCCAATGGGATTAACATGCCACATAGCTCATAGCACTATCAATCATCATCCCACACTCTTTATCTTCTGCTTCTAGAATTGGAACCCACATTTGCTAGAAATAGATCAGTCACAGAAGCATATCATGACCCAAAGATGCAGCAGAAACTCTGAATTTCTACTTAGCTTTACCTAAGGACAGTCAAGGGTAGTCATGGGGAAGACTATGCCATACCTAAGGCATAGTCAAGGGTATGGCAGACACTTCTGATCCCACCCCATGTGCCCCTGGTGCACCGTGAGCTGATCTGTAGCTGCAGTGGACAGCCTTCCACTGCAAACATCTATCTGAACTTCCCTGCCTGAGGGTTTCCTCTGGTGCTACAGGTGCTTGCTTCACCTGAGCACAGGGAAGCCTGTAAAGTGCCAGGGATTTAATGCCCCCAGGCATAACCCTCAACTAATAATAGATGGAATTCAATTGAGAAATATTCCAGCTTCCTCATCCCTTTGTAAGACAATTCTGAGGCATATTCTCAGCAGATGCTCAGAGAGTCCCAGCGGGAATTGAACTGCAGTTGCTCACAGTGGTGTCCTTCTCAACATATACTATATTAGATTTCCTCTTGTGGTAAACAAGGAAATGCACTGTCCAGATCCGGGGAATGTGACCAGCAGCTCCAGCTGTCAGCTCCTTCCATGGTCGGCCTTAGTCCAAGAGTTGCCTCACCTGAGTTGCCCTTCCTGGGCAGCCCACAGTTGGTGACAGCGTGAAATGAGGGTGCAAAGGCATGGCCATTGTGGTCCCATGCGGGATGAAGCTGATGGGCAGTACTTGCTCCAGAGCTCCCTGCCAGGTTGGCCAAGGCTGTGTCAGGCCTGCATCATGGTTTGACTGCCCACTCTTTCTTTTTCTCTCCTTTCACAGATGTTGATCCCTAAGAAATATCTTGCACCCCAAAGTCTACATAGCACCTGCTTCTAGAAAAAACAATCTACAAGACCTTCTTTACCATCTCACTCTCTCATCTCTTTCACTTGTACCAACTAGACCATAAATAACCCTCTGGCACTCAACTTCTCAACTGTTTTGAGGTGACTCAAACTAGAACCAGTAGGAAAGAGAATAGTCTTTCCTCATTCCTAATTTTTCCTTACCACGTAGAGGTAGCTTCAGTAGCTAAAACACTGTTTGCTTTTCCCTCCCACTTATTCCCTCCTCCCTGAAAGGGTAAACTGGGCATGCACAGCCTGGCTCATTCCTCTCTCCTTTTAGGACAGGGACTGCACATGGGAATCACATGTTCTTCCCCATTGCTGCATGCTGTTTTCTAGAGACAACCTGTGATTTAGAGTCTTGTAGTGGTCAGTGTTGCTGGACAGGCTGTCTAAGTGTCTAACTCTGTGGTTTAGTTTTGAGAAACCTATTTGCCTGCAGATTTAAGTCACAGTCTCCAATGCCTGCTTTATCACTAGGAAAGATGCTGTGTTTGCCACTATCTGCTGACTTTTGCTCTGTCTATTATAGTTGTCCCTTATCTGCAGTTTTGTTTTCAGTTACCTGCAGTCAACCACAGTCCAGAAATACTAAATGGAAAATTCAAGAAATAAAAAATTTATAAATTGCATACTGTTCTGTGCAGCATGATGGAATCTCTCGCTGCAGTCTGGCTTTGTCCCACCCGGGACATGAATCATTCCTTTGTCCAGGGTATCTACAGTGTAGACTCTACCCACCCTTCAGTCATCAACATTGTCTGCTCCTGACATCCAGCCATCGACATTATCATGGCTTCATGATCTAGCATCATCCAAAGCAGATGATCCTCCTTCTGACTATTCATAGAAGGTCAAAAACAGCTTAACATGTCACATGCCTAAGTCGCTCACCTAACTTCATCACAACAGTGTAGACTCTACCCACCCTTCAGTCATCAACATTGTCTGCTCCTGACATCCAGCCATCAACATTATCATGGCTTCATGATCTAGCATCATCCAAAGCAGATGATCCTCCTTCTGACTTACTCTTAGAAGGTCAAAAACAGCTTAACATGTCACATGCCTACGTTGCTCACCTAACTTCATCACGTCACACAGGCATTTTATCATCTCACATCATCACAAGAAGCACAAGGGTGAGTAGAGCACAAGAAGATAACTTGAGAGAGAGAGAGAGACCACATTCACCTCACTTTTATTACAATTATAATTGTTCTATTGTATTAGTAGCTATTATTAATCTCTTACTGTGCTTAATTTATGAATTAAACTTTATCACAGTTATCTATATATAGGAAAAAACATAGCATATATAAGGTTTGGTACTATCTGCAGTGTCAGACATCCACTGGTGGTCTTGGAACGTATCTCCCAAGGACATTGTTTAAGAACATAGGCAAGGAAGAAAATGATCATTTACGAGGTTCCACCAAACCCCTTCATTCACTGTTTTCCAGAGACAACCCATGAATTAGAGTCCTAAACGTTAAATGGGGCAAGCTCCATTTAGAGCAAGCTCCAGCTCTGTTGTGATACCACCTGGGTTGTATCCAGACAAGGAGAATGTGGTGACTGTGGCAGTGCCCTTCTCAGATGTCCCGTCAAAAGGCCAGTTGCAGGGAACGTACCACCTCCATGCTGCTCCTTTGGATCCACTGTGGCATTCACCAGTCAATGGGACATCTCCCATTGGGGCTCTCCCAGCCAGTGGCAGAGCACAGCAAGAGTACTACAGCCAAGCCAGTCCTGCCTGCCTGATGCAGGTCTCATCCAACAGGCTGCTGCGGTTTGGACACTCCCCACAGACCTGGTCATGACTTTCTGGAACTGCACTGCAGTCTGAGGCTCTTCCTACCCTTTCTCCTTTCATATGTGGCAGATCAGCAGGATGGTCTGAAGGCTCTCCCTGCCTACAGTGCTCCTTCTCCTTTACATTTCAAAGGAATCTCCTCATGTCATGCATGTCTGATCCATCCTGGAGTCTGATCCTTGCAGACCCTTGGGTGTCATGTAATTGAAAGCACAAGGACTAACTATGGTAAGGAAGATGGTTTGAGCTCTAGCTATCTCATTCACAACTAAGAGATGATTAAGAGACAACTTATTCAGAGCCTTAACTTTCTATTCTGGAAAATGAAAAGACCCCCCAGAGCTATCCATGAAAGCTGGAAGAGAATGTGGATGTACTTTATAAACCATAAACCATAGAAGAGAGGCTGTACAATAGTGGTTGGCGGAGCAGATCTGGTCTACGGATGTCGGCCCACATAGGATTTTTTTTTAATCTGAATTTTTGTTTTTAATAGAAAATCTGGCTCTCTGGCTTCTTTTGAAAAATCCTCCATGGCAACAACTCAATGGCAATGGCAGGGAATAGCAGATGCCCCTTGTAGAGGAAATGTTTTCTGCAGTTCCCTACTGTCTCCATAACTCCCCCCAGTCTCGTTCCCTGAGACACTGCTCATTTACATTACCTGCTGAGACTCTGTAGGCATCTGAGTTTGGGGCACACGAGGAAGACCATGCTGAAAGTGTTCCTCACCTATGAGCGGACATTCAGAACCTAATGGTGAAGGTTCTGAGAGACAATGGTCTACAACCACTCAAGATGTGGGCCAGGAGATGAAGGCTCACCACACCTGGAAGCTTTTCAATGCAAAAATTCCCAGAGCTGCAAGAACCTCCCACTGCCATGCCATTGTGTTGTGGGAATTATGGGGGCTTTAGGAGCTCTGTGCCAGGAACCAGGAATGAAGATCAAAATATGTGTGACTTATTATAAGACAATATCACAATCCTATACCATCTATGTTGTCAGACTGATGGAAGGATTCAAGGTCAGGCAGGACCCATCAAGCACCATCAAGAATGTTATCTTATTATGACTACTGTACATTAGCGTCCCAATACAGACAGTCTAAATAAAGGGACTGGGGGATTCTTGTTTCAGGGTTGATGGAATATAGATTTATTAGATTTGTTTAGATTTGGAATGATTTTAGTAAGACAGAAACTACCACCAAATGGGAGCAAGAATTACTGCAGTATCTCTTGTTTCCCAGGCCTGTGCCCTAGTTTGGGTTCCCCCAAAAGCAGACCCTGAGACAAGAGTGATAGCAATTTATCTGAGAGGTATAGCTAGACTGGAACTCTGGAAGGAGAGTGGGGAAGGGAAACAAGGAAACATGTAGCCAATAAAGTGCATATCCCCAAGCCAGTTACTGTTGTGGGCAACTGGAGCATAATTCCAAGGAAAAATACTGTGCTCAGGTAGGAATCATAGTTCCCAGCTCACTGAGGCCCCTTCTGAGTTACAAGGCAAGAGTGCTCTTACTTTGGAGACCAGGACCTCTAACACTGCAGAGCCAGATGTGTGGGGATGAGAAGCACAATGTTCCCCTGCTGGGATACTGATGACGATGATGAGTGAAGTCACTTCTGCTTCCAATCCTTGGTTCCTGGTTCAAGTGTGCTACCTGTTGGAGTCAGAATACCATCCAGAGATCTACGAACAGTGCATACAGTACATGCTGGAGAAGGGCACTCGACTGAGCTGGAGCTTCAGCAGGCCTGTCCAGAGTTCTTTGAAGCCAGCTGCTTTTGGATGGTGTGGTTTGGAATATGACCAAGGGGTCCCTGGTCAGGGGCCCACAAGGGCACCTCTTTCACTGTAATGAGAGGCCATGGTCAGATGCTGTATTGTGTGGATCAGGCATTCTGTAATCCTTCAAGAGTGGTACAGAATGAGGTGCTAAGGGCAAGAAAGGCAAACCCATGCCAGGAGTAAGTGTCTATTCCTGTGAGAATGATTCACTAGTCTTTCTGGGATGGAAGGGTCCCAGTACAGTTAATTTGCCTCCAAGTGACTCAAAAAGCAGCACGGGGGCTCAGTATTGGCCTCTGTTACTGACAGACTGGACACTCAAAAGCAGCAGTAGATAGACTGGCCTTGACTAGTGTGAGTCCACATTGTTGGGCCCATGCACAGCCTCCATCTCTGCCACTGTCGCCCCTCTGCTTATATGCCCATCATGCCATTTCTGGGGTGGAAGATGACAAAGGCTGCAAACATTTTGGCTCAACCAGAAGATGGGGAGGATTATGACTTTATTGGAGTAACCATTATCAGCCTTCGTATCCATTTATTATTTCTTCTCATTATAGGTATTCATCAATATCCTCATTGATTTTTCATGCATTTTGCTTCTACAAATG
>NW_007735538.1:24614-76734 GCF_000696425.1 Galeopterus variegatus | reverse complement strand
TTCTCTGGCGAACTGTTAGCCCGGGTCTTGCGTGATTCCTTCGTCCGTGCACCCCTTCAATTATAATAATTTGATTTTATTACTGTCACACTAAAGCAATAATATATTTTGGTTGTATTTTTGCTTTAGGACAATTAAGAAGTCTTCCATTCACATTAGAGAACCAAAATTATAATCACTGTATTTCTTTTTCATTAAAAGTTTAGTAGTATATATTGATACTTTTCCTAAATATTTGTTTTTGTTTGTTTGTTTTAGTTTTTGGCAGCTGGCCGGTACAGGGATTGAACCCTGGACCTTGGTGTTATCAGCACCATGCTCTAACCAACTGAGCTACCTGGCCAGCCCCTGAATATTTTAGAGATATATTAAATAAGAAATTAATTGTTAAATAAAACAATTCTATGTTAAGCCATATCAGAAAAAAACAAATAGTAAAAATTAACTCCAGATTATAATATTACTGTGATTTCAGAGTAAAATAAAAAAATACACTAATGGGGAGAAAATGAAATCTAGTCCAATAAACTTTACAAGTCAGTAGGTATTATTTTTAACCACTTTATATGATGGTTTGGTTTTTAATAGTAATAATATATAATAATAATTTTATAATTCAAATGAACCTGGTTTTAACGCAGGATAAAAATAACAGGGCCAAGCTAGAGCTCTCCCAGCCATGTGGCAATATAACTATTCTACAGTAAAATCTCTATATTTTCTTAAAAAATAAATTCCTAATTATTAAATTTTTCTCCAACATTTCTGATCTTATTCTTCATTCTCCTTTAGAAAACCAACAGGAAGACATATTTCTTAATATTTGTCATAGCTGAAAGAAAAAAAACACAGATTTGTTTGGAGATTATCCCTAAATTTTCTACCAGTTCTCAAAGATGAACTACCATAGGGGCCGGCCCGGTGGCGCACTGCTACAGTGCGCCGCTTGCGAGCGCAGCGGCGCTCCTGCCGAGGGTTCATATCCCACATACAGACCGGTTCCCGCTCACTGGCTGAGCGAGGTGCGGGCGCAGCACCAAGGGTTGCGATCCCGTTGCCGGTCCCGGTCCGGTACGGGCATGACACTGAGGGTTGTGATCCGTTGCCGGACACAAAAAAAGACAAAAAGGAAAAAAAAAAAAAAAAAGAAGATGAACTACCATAATGCCTGGAAACACATTAAAAACTACTGCATATATTATTTTTCTAAAACTAATTACCTTAGTCATGTTTTTAAAATCTTCTCATTTTAAAATAAAAAACAAACACAGAAAGCTACACAAAGTAAACTTATGACATTATGAAATATTATAAAGCAAACACACTTGTAACTCTGAGTACTACCCTGGTCAAGAAAAATAGAACTTTGCTACCCATCTCAGAAGTCCCTTCCATGAGGTCATCCCAATCATAATTTCTTCCTACCTGCCAAAGTAACCATTATCCCGACTTCTACAGTAATCATTTCCTTGTGTATTCTATAGCTTTGCTACTCAAAGGACATCCCTACATATTATTAACTATTGATTTCTAAATGTATTCTTATTTTACGTTTAGTATTGCATACAGATGCTAAATATTAAGTTCCTATATTTTAAAATATAAATGCAAGAATATCAAAGTTGTATTCATCTTAAATGTTTGCTTTTTTCTCCTCCTTTTCTCACAATAAGTGTGGACAAGGTGATTTTTCCAGGAAAAAAATATTAATCAACACTGCACATACAAGTATAACCATTTGGCAAATAAAATAATAAAGTTACAAAAATTCATACTTTATAGTCAGAAAACAGACCAAAAAAATTAAAAAAACAAATGCCAAAAATGTTTCTTGGATAATAATTACCAAAAGAAAAAATATAGGTGATTAAAAATGACAGAATGAAAGACAACACATTTTGGCGAGGATGTAGAGAAAAGGGAACACTTTTACACTGTTGGTGGGAATGTGAATTGGTACAATCACTATAAAAAACAGTACGGAGGTTTCTCAAAACATTAAAAATAGAATTAACATTTGATACAGCAACCCCACTTCTGGGTAGATATCCAAGGAAATTGAATCTCCAAGAAATATCTGCACTCCCATGTTTATTGCAGCATTATTCACAATAGCCAAGATGTGGAATCAATCTAAGAGTCCATCAATGGACAAATGGATAAAGAAAATGTGGTATACATACACTGTGGAATACTATTTAGTCTTATAAAAGGAAGAAATCCTGCCATTTGTGACAACATAGATAAACTAGAGGACATTTTGCTAAGTGAAATAAACCAGTCACAAAGAACAAATACTACATGACCTCACCTATATGGAGAAACTAAAGTAGTCAAACTCATAAAAGTATAAAGTAGGGCCGGTCCTGTGGCGCACTCGGGAGAGTGCAGCACTGGGAGCGCAGCGATGCTCCTGCCATGGGTTCGGATCCTAAATAGGACTGGCTGGTGCGCTCACTGGCTGAGCACGGTGCGGGTGACACCAAGCCAAGAGTTGCGATCCCCTTACCGGTCATGAAAAAGACAACAACAACAAAAAAAAAAAAGTATAAAGTAGAATGGTGTTTGCCAGTGGCTGAGGGGAGAGAGAATGGTAAGCTGTTGGTCAAAGGGTACAAAGTTTCAATCATGCAAGATAAATAAGTTCTGGAGACCTACTGTACAACAGAGGGCATCTGACTAACACTACTGTATTGTATACTTAACATTTTGGTAAAAGGGTATATCTTATGTTAAGTACTCTTACAACAAAAGGAAACAAAATAAAACAAAACAAAGAAAACCAAAAAATAAATAAAAAGGGGGCAGGAAGAAACTTTTGGAAGTGACGGATAAATTTGTGGCATTGATTGTGATCATGGTTTCTTGAGTGTACACTTATTTCCAAAGACACAAGCTGTACACTTTAAATATATACAGCTATTTGTGAATCTTCGTTTTTGGTCCTCTTTGCTAAGAAGAGCTATTGAAAAGGTTATAATACTACAGTTCAGAAGAAAGGAACATAGCTAAGTAATCAAGAAAATGCCTCCTCTTGAAATGGATGTAGCACTGGAAATAGAAGCTATAGAAAGGTTTATATAAGGAATTGTATAATATACAAGGAATTGTATAACACGGGAGTTTAACAAACTATTCACAGTGTTAGAGAAGGGATGGGCAGAGAGCTGGAAACATATCATGGAGTTGAGAGAGTTAACAGTGAGACGATACAAGCTGGACTGTTCACAAAATCAAATTACTGAAGTAAATGCAAAACAAGAGAAAGTCTCACAGAATGCAGAGAAAAAGGGAAAAGAAATCAAGATAAGAAAAGAGGAGAAAAGAGAGACCTAGATGGCATGTCCAGGAGACACAATCTATGCATAATTAGGAATACCTGAAACAGAGGACAGAGCAAATGGAGCTGAAACAGTAATTAAGGACCTAATTGAAGAAAATTTTCCAAAGTTGAACACACTAGATCTACAAATGGAAAAAGTGCACAGGGTACCTTTAAAACTCAATAAAAAGAAAGCAACACCTAGACATATTCTGGAGACATTTTTAAATTTCAAGGATATAGAAAAAATTCTACAAGTATCCAGAGAGAGAATGCACATTACCTTTAAGGGGACAAAAGTCAGGCTGACCTCAGATTTTTCTCTTGCAACTCTAAATGCCAGAAGACAATGGAAAAATATCTACACAATTTTAAGGAAAAATAATTTTGAGCTAAGAATTATATACCCTGCCAAGTTATCACTTCTGTACAAGGGCAACTGGAAGACATTCTCAAATATGCAGAGGTTAAGAGAGTATGTCAATCAAGAACCTTCCCTGAAAAGTTTGCTGAATGGTTTGCTGCAGCAAACAGAATATGAACTGAAGTAACTCAAGAGTAGGGAGGTAATTGTATGAAAGAATTAATGTTGTTTTTCAGTCAGCCTGGAATTATAAACTTGCCACGAGACATATACTATCCAGGTCCCAGGAAACTAAAGAAGATATCAATAAAGCTATACAGATTCCCCCTTGAAGCTCATCAAAATCCGAGAGGACCCTAAGATAACATCAAGAATAGGAAAAGAAACCAGATGGAGCCTTGGTGAGACCTTGCATCTGGCTCCTTGCTCAGAGCCCTCACAGCTCTCATCCCCCTCCTTTTCATTTCCCACATTCCATTCCCTCAATTCCCTCTTTAACAAGCCCTCGGTAAATCTGAATCTTTGAGATGGTTTTAGTCTGGCCATTCTCCTTCAGGTTTACTGGAAAGATGGATTTGCCTAACATCTCTCCTCGGGTTACTGGTATTCCTGAGTAAAAGCTGACTTCCTATTCCACCACCACCAACAACTAAAAAATAAATATCTACACCTATTTGTATGTCAATACTATCTTAGTAAAGTGGTTAAAAGTAAATCGTAGAATGACTCAAAATTACAACTATTGATTTTATAGATGTCTCTCACTATGTGCACATACAAAAAACAGATGTTTTTCATGAGAACTGCTAAACACCTATATACATAACATGGCTTTATGAAAATATATGGCTACCTTCAAACATAAATTTTATTTTACTAAGATTTTTATTTTTCATTTCCAGAAAAGACAGCAGAATTCACTGAAAGGTGAAATTTAATCTGTTTTAAAGTAACTTTCCTGAATATAAATAATCCCAGTATCAAAAGAGAGTCACTTTAACTTTTTAGCTATTTTTGAAATAAAGATTAGATTATTCATTATTTACCTCATTGTGCTTCCATTATTTCTTTTAAAAAGTAGTTTATCTGTTATTACCCATTCAACCTTATAACAAGAGTAATTTTTAAACATATTAACAGAATTTACACATGTATTTTTTTATTCCAAAGATGCAGATATTCAAGAAAACATTTGTCAGAATGCATCCTTGAGAGCTACCTTAAAATTCAGTAAAGAAATTAATTACCATTATAGAAATAATTATGTAATGGACTCTAATGCAAAAATATAATATTGCAAAATTTTACTGGAATCTCATTATTTGTTCCCATGTTTCCTGTTTTCTTTCCCCCCAAAACTTTATATTTGCACATTAGACATAAGTTATGTTGGTCATTTTCAGAAATTGTCTCCTATTAAAAACTCAGGAAATCCTACTCATGAAAAATTACCAGAAAAGTGTGATACAGAAAGCAAATGTATTTCTAAAAATCCAATTATAATATAAAATTATGTAAGTTGAACTCTGTCTTTTCACCAGTCTTCAATGAAAAAATCCCCAACATTTGGAGATGCATTACCACTGAAAAGAAATTGGCTTGAAAATTTGTAAGAAAATATCATCTAAGAATAAATCAAATCTCTCAAAATGAATATTTAAGGTAAAATTAAACATCTTATAAAATGTGATAATATTTATAAATATAAGTGAAATATAAATTTAATTTCATAATTATAAACTGTAAAATTATGAATTATGAAATCCAAATACTGAATTTTTTCTCAACTACAATTTCTTAGGACCAAAATGCATGGTAAGAGGTTGTTCTTCCTTCATAATCTACTCTAATTTCACTCCTATCTCTGGCCAAAGCTCATTTTCAAAAATCTTGAAATATTTAAGTGGATTTCTAAAGTTAATAAGTATGAATACTCCTTGAAATTTTTAAAGTGCGCTATGATTGCAAGAAGAAGAAGATGATGATGATGATGAAAGTGACTATGACGACAATGATAATTTATCCAATGCTTCTAGAAAGAATTGTTAAATTAGTTCAGTATTCCCCATAAGATCTCCCTGGTGAACAGCAGGATGCATCTTTCTATACAATGGAATTTTGAAAAAGTATTTATATGATCAAGTTTTTAAGATGTAGAACACCAAATATCATATCTCCTTTAAGAGTAGAACACTAGCACTATCTAATGTCACACAGTTCTCAAAACTAGTAGGTATGTTAAAAAACTTCTCCCACGACTGACAGGCCAAATCTAGGTATGTCTCTTTTGGTACAAGGGATAAATGCGTTTTTATCCTTACACTCTCAATGGTAGGGTCTCTGCTTTACTTTCTGCCATCACCCAATGGTAAACGAGTAAAAGGAGTAAATACTGTGTCTTGTGCCCTGCCTTACCTCTGCCTTTCTCTACTTTTTCTTTATGTGCAATAGCATCACTGTCACTCGCCTTGTCCCAAGAGCTACTGTTTAGAACATTTCAAACTTTATGAGTACAATGATTACCAGATGAGGTAATCATAAGCAGCCTCACTTTATTCAGGTCAGTACACATTTAAAGAATTACATGGTCCTTGACAGGTACTCAAGATTTTCACTTGTCTTGAGCCTAGCATCATCTTCCCATTCTCATATACTATTTTTCCCTAAAGAAAATCTTCCTTGCTTTTTTTTAATGTATTTTTTCAAAGTTCTACTTTCTGATGCTATCAGCTCTCTAAAATCAGATTTGAAGTTCTTCTATGAAATGCTCAAGTCAAGCATAACCCACTGCCTTTCCTGAAGAATATTTTTTTAAAATTTACATTTTCATTTTTGCACAGAATCTTTTGCTCTCTTGTCCAGTATTTCCTTTAATCCACAATAAATCTTATTTGAGGAACTGAATTTGGTGGAGGGGATACTTATCATTATGATAAATAATCAAAAGTTGTGAAAAGAGAATAGAATATTTCTATATTTAAAAAAATCTTAGGTACAAAAGAGTAGCTTATCAACAGAAATCTTATGATGAATCTTACTGCAGAATAAATAATTACTAGTTAATTTTTATAATTTAAAATGTCGCAAATCAGACATTCTAAAAGATAGGAAATACATTTAATAGCTTGGAGTTAGGCCTATTCTCCATCCTAATCTTCAACAAGACTCAGACACCCCTTTATATTTCACTTCTAAAATATTTTTCAAGAAAAAAAGATCAATTTCTTAACTACCTAACAAAAGAATTAGATGACCCAATGTGTTTTTCAAGAGCAGTAATATAACTTTGTAATATTATATTTTAACTTACATAATCATGGAAGGCTTTTGCTTCACTTGAGTGTTCACATGTTTCTCGTCTTTCTGGAGCTGCACAGTAGAGATCCCAAAATACACTAAAAAAGTAATTATGGTAATATTTAGAAAATCATATAACACCAATATGAGGAATCACAGTTGTAAAAGTAGAAGACATATATTACTCTTTTTACAAAATTTTTCTTCAGAACAGTATTTCTTTGAAAGATTTAAATTCAAACAAGGTTCTTCATGCAACAATAGGGTGTCACCTAGCCATCTTTCAGAAATGCTAAATAAGATTTTTCTAAAAGGATAAAGTTATTTTATTTTTTTCCATAAAAAAAGAGGTAGAGTTTTACTTTATTACATATGGCATAATATTGTATATAAAATATATAAGAAGTTTACTAAAAACCTACTTGAACTAATAAACAAATTCATTGATGCCACACAATACAACATCAACATACAAAATTAAATTGCATTTTTATAAACTATCAATAACATGTTAATTGATGTTAACATTTAATGTTAACATCAATTAACATTAAATTTTTAAATTAAAATTAAATTAAAAAAATTATTTCATTAATAGCATCAAGAAGAAACACCCAGTAATAAACTTAACAAAGTTCAAAGACTTTACACTGAAAAAGAATACTAAAAGAAAAGAAACCAAAAAAAACTCAATATATTAAAGACATTCAATATCCAAAAATAATACATAATACTATTAAGATAAAAATTGACCACAAATTGACCTACAGATTGAATGTAATGTCTTTACACTCCCAAGTATCATTTTCAAAAGAAATTGATAAACTCTGGCCTAAAGTCTATGTGGATTATGCAAAGTAAACTGAATACCCACAACAATAATGAAAAAGAATAAAGATATTCAGTGATTTATGTTTCTCAATATCAATTCTTACTACAATGTTACAGTATTCAAACAGTATGGTACCAAAATAAAAATTGATTCATGTAGACCAACAGAATATAATTGAAGGCTTATTAATTAAACATATTCATCTACTATAAATTGAATTTGTTGAAGTGCCAAAAAATTTCAATAGCCAAAAAAAAAAAAGGTCTTTTCAACAAATCATGCTGGGAAAATTGAACATCCACATCCACTTGCAAACATCCACTTGCAAAAAGATAAAGTTGGACTTCTAACTCAAATTGCACACACAGAAATAGATAAGAAATGTTAAAAGAGAAAACCAAAAAAAATTTAGAAGAGCCATTAGGTTACATTTTTGTGATTTTTGGATTAGACAAAAATTTCTTAGATATTAGACCAAAATCATAATGAGGAAAAGAATAAATGATGATCTACATTTCAAATTTAATAAAAATAGTTTAACAAACTTTTGTTTTTCAAAGAACACTACACAATACAAAAAGATAAGTCACAGAACAAAAACAAATATATTATATTTTATTGGGTTCTAGTATCCAGAGTATATACAAGGAAAATTTAGATGTCAATAATAAAACAACAGCTGACCAATTAAAAAACAAAAAGAACTGAAATAGACATTTTTTTTACAAATTAAATATACATATTAATAATAAACACATAAAATGTGCTCAACATCATTAGAGAAATACAGATCAAACAATGAGATAATAATTAACATCCACTAGAATGGCTATACCAAAGAGGCAATATCAACTGTTAAAAAAAGATGTGAATATAAAACCCACATACATTGCACATGGGAATGTAAAACAGTGCAGCCATTTATTACTTTTTTATTTTTATTTTTTGAGGGTAGAAAAAGATTTTTATTTTTAAATTTTTATTAATCATACATACTCATGAGGCACAGAACTGTCACCACCTGTGCCCAAGATGTGATCATCAGATCAATACTAACAGCATGCCCACCACCTCAAATTGCAATTATTCCCTGTGTCCCCCACCCAACCTCTCCCTAATACCTCCCCTTCACCTCCCCTCCAGCCCCCTAGGCAACCCTAGATCTGTTCTCTCCCTCTGCAAGTCCAGTGACCACTGTGGTCTTTCTTTCTTTCCTTCTTTCTTAGCTCCCACTTATGAGAGAGGACATGTGGTATTTTTCCCTCTGCACCTGGCTTATTTAATTTAACATAATTTTCTCTCAAAGCTCATCCATGTTGCTGTGAATGGCAGAATTTCATTCTTTTTCATGGCTGAGTAGTATTCCATGGTGTATATATACCACATTTTCCTTATTCAGTCATCCGTTGATGGACATTTAGGTTGGTTCCATATCTTGGCTACTGTAAATAGAGCTGCAATGAACATGGGAGTGTATGCATCCCTTCAATATCATGATTTCCATTCCTTTGGGTATATACCCAGAGTGGGATTGCTGGATTGTACGGTAGATCTATCTGTAGTTGTTTGAGAAACCTCCATACTGTTTTCCTTAGTGGAAACTAATTTATAAACCCACCAACAGCATAGAAGAGCTCCCCTTTCTCTACTTCCTCACCAGCATTTGTTATTGTCAAGTCTTTTTTATTATAGCCAGTGTAACTGGGGTGAGATGATATCTCGATGTGGTTTTAATTTGCATTTCCCTGATAATTAGTGATGTGTAATGTTTGAGCATTTTTTCAAGTATCTGTTGGCCATTTGCATGTCTTCCTTCAAAAAATGTCTGTTCAGCTTCTTTGCCCATTTTTTAACTGGGTTTTTTTTTTTACTGGGTTGTTGTTTGAGTTCCTTGTATATTCTGGATATTAATCCCTTGTTGGATGTACAGTTTACAAATACTTTCTCCCATTCTGTAGGTTCTCTTTTCACTCTGTTGACTGTTTTCCTTGCTCTGCAGAAGCTTTTTAGTTTGATATAATCCATTTATTTTTTTCTTTTGTTGCTTGTGCTTTTGGGGTCTTAGTCATAAAGTCTTAGCCCAGTGCTACTTCCTCAGTGTTTCCCCTAGGTTTTCCTTTAGTAGTTTTATAGTTTCAGGTTTTATACTTAAGTCTTCAATCCATTTTGAGTTGGTTTTGGTACATAGCAAGAGGTGCAAATCTAGTTTCATTCTTCTGCATATGGATGTCCAATTTTCCCAGCACCACTTTTTTGAAGTGGCAGTCTTTTCCTCAACGTTATGTTATTGTTGCCT
Organism: Galeopterus variegatus; assembly: GCF_000696425.1. Classification (NCBI taxonomy): domain Eukaryota; kingdom Metazoa; phylum Chordata; class Mammalia; order Dermoptera; family Cynocephalidae; genus Galeopterus; species Galeopterus variegatus. The sequence continues at coordinate 66,623 of NW_007735538.1, read as the reverse complement.
TTGTCAAAGATCAGTTGGCTACAATATGTGAATTGATTTCTGGGTTCTCTATTCTGTTTTTGGTTTAAAGTCTATTGTATCCAAAACAACAATTGCTACTCCTGCTCATTTTTGGTTTCTACCTTGTATATCTTTTTTCCTCACTTCGCTATTAATCTGTGTGTGTCTTTATAAATGAGATAAGTCTCTTGAAGACAGCATACAGTTTGGGTCTAGCTTTTTAATCCAATCAGTCAGTCTGTGTCTTCTGAGTGGGAAGTTTAATCTATTTACATTTAGGGATGTTACTGAAAGATATTCTCTTAATCCTGGCATTTTATCGATTTTCATTTGGATGTTTTAAATGTCTTTTGTTTCTTTCCTCCCCTTTTATTGTCTTCAATGTTTGTTGGTTTTTTGAGGTGGTAAGGTTTAGTTTCCTTCTCTTTCTCATTTGCATTTTTGTTCTACAGAGGGTTCTTTCTTGTGTATTCATGGTGATGATTATCATTTTTTGGAGTCCAGATGCAGGACTCCCTTGAGGATTTCTTGGAGGGCTGGTCGTGAACTCCTGCAGTTTTTATTTGTCTGGGAAATACACTTTTCTCCATCATTTTTGAATGATAATTTTGCTGGGTATAATATCTTGGCTAGTAGTTTCTTCTTTTAGTATTTTGAATACATCATCTCATTTTCTTCTTGTCTGTAGAGTTTCTGTTGAGAAATCTGATTTTAGTCTGATGGAGCTCCCTTATAGGTGGACTTGACACTTTTCTCTTGCTGCTTTTAGGATTCTCTGTCTGTCATTGACCTTTATCAGTTTGACTATAATGTGTCTCAGAAAGGATCATTTTGAATTGAATGTATTTGGGGATCTTTGAGCTTCCTGGATCTGAAGGTCTGCATTTCTCCCTATACCTGGCAGGTTTTCCATTATTATTCCATTGAATAGATTTTCAATGCCTTTACCTTTCTTCCCCCCTTCTGGAACACCCATGATTCGGATGTTTGTGCACTTAAGGTGTCTGCTAGCTCTCTTAGACTTTCTTCATTTTTTAAAATTCCTTTTTCCTTTTTAAAATTTTTTTTGTCTGCCTGGGTTATTTCATAAAGACCATCTTTGAGAGGAGAAATTCTTTGTTCTGTTTGCTCTAATCTGCTGCTTAAGCTCATAGTTGTGTTTTTTGTTTCACTGAATGAATCCTTCAGTTCCAGTAGTTCTGCTACATTCTTATTCTTTGCAAATTTCCTCCTTCATATTCTGTATATTTTTTCTTTCATTGTGTTGCTTAATTGAGTCTTCTCTTATCTCATTGAATTCCATTAAGATTGTTACTCAGAATTCCTTTTCAGTCATTTCAAACGTTTCCTGTTCTGTAGGATCTGGTACTTGAGAAGTACTATATTCCTTTGGTGGTATCACATTATCTGTTTTTTCATGTTTCTAATATCTCTACATTGGTTTCGGGTCATTTGCTAAATCAGTTGCTTCTTCTATGGAGTGGACTTTGAGGAGAAAGACTTCCTCCTCTTTTTCCAGGCTCCTCTGGTGACTCTCCTTGTGTCAATACAGTCAAATATGTGGCAAGCCACTTGCATGGTGGTTGTGGCTCCTACTGTGGAGGCAAGCCATCTTTGCAGGAGTAGAAGCTGTGGTGGTGGCTGTTGTGGACTATCTCTACAGAAGTGGTGGAAGACCTCCCCAGTCGTGGTAGTGCTGGCTACTGCCTTCTGCGTAGGTGGGTGGAGGGCTGCCCAGCACTTTTCCCTGCCTGGGCCTAGTTTTGGTAGTAGGGTAATGTTGATCTCACAGTATGAATTAGAAAGTGTTTACTCTGCTTCTATTTTCTCTAGGTGCTGCCAAGTTTGTCCCATAGCATTTAGCATAGATATACCAAGACTATATGTAAGGACACAGAACAGTTATCCACTGCCACAAATTAGCAACTTATTTTGCCAGTTTCCAGGGTGTCCGCATGTTCTCCCTGTGGATCTCCCAATATCTGCAGGTCACAGCGTGACAGAGGCTGCAGCAGAGCTACCTTCGCCTCTGGAGAAGAGGACACAGAGCTGTGGAGATGGCACCATGCTAGGCCATGACCAAAGACCAGGATAAAATAATTTTAAAACATAATTTAAAAACTATCATTCTTATAATTGGCTGTTTATTCTACATGACTTAAAACACTTAGCTGAAGTAATTATAATACAATATTTTTCACAACTTTCTCATAAGGAATAGAAACAATAAATAATATCCTAATTTAATCATTAAGGAATAAAGTGGTTCATTGATTTTTTTAGAAAATGTTGTTGTCCAACTCTCAGGCCAATACTCTAATCATCAAATTACATTGGTCAAACAAATGTAATTTCTTAACATATCCTCCTGTTTTCCCCTGCAATTACCAAAGTCATTTAGTAATTAACATAAAATAATCTAGTCTACCTCCTTCTTTTTCCCTCCCATTCAAGAACAATGGGAAGCTAAAGCCAAGTAGACTGATCGGTGGGCGGGGGGGAAGTTATGCTTCTTACAAAACATATGGCTCTGGTCATCCATCTATCAAAGTAACAACGAGCATGAGGAAAGGATTCAAAAATCAGGAAAGCAAATGTCTAACAGTATTGGCTATAAATAAAAGCAATTATAATGATTGACTATAAGACATATCTGAGACAGAAGCCAGCCCTGCTGATTACTAGCTATGACAACTGTTGAGCAAGTTGCTTAAACTGATCAGAAACATAACTGATCTGAAACAAAATGAGGTTGTCCAGAAGATTAAATTATATAACGTAAGCAGTGTCTCATATAGTAAACATATTATTAATAATATGATATAATGAACACTATAGTTAGCATGCATAAAAGCTTAAAATGCATATATATTTTAAGGCAGGTCACTGGGGTGAGGGCACAGGTAATGAGAGTACAATAAGATTTCGTAAACTGAATCCAGACTCTTTGTTTTGACCTTCATTGACTCAATTAGTCTGGATCTTTTCTCTCCTCAGCTAGGAAAAAAAATTTTGTAGGCCTTACAAAACAAGATAATTTCGCAATTAATTCAGTGAAATAAGATTACTCTTAGAGGTGAAGAACATGAAAGATTGAGTATTGGTACTATTTCCTTTTCAATTTCAATAATAAACAGGAAATACAAAGAAAATAATAAAGACAAAAATAATTTAAGTAAAGTTCAATATTTTTAGGAGAGTGAAGGCAGCTGAAGTTGTACTTTGCCTCCCCTACAGCTCTACTGGGATAAAAAGTATAAGATTTGTAGACATACAAGGATGCAGCTAAAAGTTTTTTACCTGGAGTAAGTGTGTTATGAATTATAGTATATTGCACTTACTCTGATTTTCATGTTCTTAAGGAACTTCAAAGCTCTTAAAATCTTAAAGATTTAAAAATTTTAAATTTCTTAAAATTTTGTAATATAATCTTCAAATTGTACTTATTTCAGTCATAGAATATTATATACAATATTATAACAAAAACTTAATGTCTCTTCTTGCTCCCTAATTTCTCTAATTTCCTAGCTAGTGCCATTAAGACCTCTCTTGAGAATTATTCCAATATATTACTTACATAATGTACTGGGGGAAAACAACTTATTGTTTGCTTATGTCCTTAAAGTTACCAAATAAATATTAGAATGATTATTTATATATAATTAAATTAAAAAGTTATCTTGGAATATAAATATTGTGCTGCTTCTATTTTTAAGTTTTCTTTTATGGATTTAGTGGGAGGTCAAAAGCTTACAAGATCAAGCTTAAAGATAATAAAACAAGTTACTAAAATAAGATAATTTTATGTGTTATTTCTGAGAATCCTATATTACTTATACATGGTCTCCTTTAATAGAGGTAAAGAAATATAGCCTTATAAAAAGGTTAACCCACGTTTGCCCTAGTAATATGAGCCATACAGAATTGTGACTGCTACAAAACCATCCTAATAAATGAGAACAGTTGGCTATGTCTTAATAAAAACCACCAACAAAAGCTGCAATAAGACCAATATACATTATTTTAGTCCACATTCTGCAATTAATTCATGCTTGGCTTTGTGGGATAGTAAACAAATCACATTTTAGCCTTCTTTTATAACTAGAAAATAATGAGGTTAAAACCAAAAGAACTCAATAAACCCTTCATAAATTAAAAAAATTAAGAGATATTACTTTTTTCTAGTAATATTTTAAATATGCATTAAATGCCTAGTATATGCTTTGTCATATACTTCCCAAGGTAAAAAAGATACATAATCCACGGCATATTATGTGACTGTGGATCCAAAACTAACTATGAGTGGAACTGAAAATTGCTCAATTGTCTAAAGCACCTAAATGCAGAAGTTACATCTTGTACATTATTAAAATTTCACAAACACTCTTGACAAATCTTTCTGGCTAACATTATGACAATGCGACCATATGAAAATGTGGGCTTATCTCCGAGAGGAAGAATTAGGATTTTTGGCAGGTAAGGTTCACAGAAATACTTGATTTGTCCTCAGTTGAAGGCATTTTATTGATGTGCTTTGGTAAGCTATTCTGATGACCCACTGAACTTGTTCCTTGATTCCCAACAGGACCAAGGGCAGAAAATTCCGGACCTCCATAGACAGACTTCTCTCTACAATCTGAGATGCTAGAGGCTAGGGAGCTTCTCAATTCCTCTAATCCCTACGTCTATTAAACTTGAAAGCAAAATATTACCCTTGGATAATCACAAATAATGCTTTAGATTTATAGTCTCTAAGGAGAGATAAGTGGAAAATCTGTATTTTACCAATGAAGAAGGCAGAGACTAAACAAAGAAGCAAAACTTACAGAGTATTAACATCTTTGGTCTTGTATCATTTATTATTATTCAAATCTTCCCTACATAAATCAAGGCAAACCATGGCATTTCAAGCTGAGGATTCTCACCCAAATACTGTTTTCCCTTCTATTCCTGAGGACGTGACTTGAAATGACTTAGTTAGCTGTTAATATCTCAAGGGAACACAAAAAGCAAAATGGTTGTCAGTGAAGTCTATAATGGTGAATAAACACGCCAGATGTGACCGAGATGAGATGCTAACATAATTGTATAACCTTTAAGCCACTAGCCAGATCTAGAACTACCTGAAAATAAAAATTAAAAAACAAAAGGCAAAATAAAACAATAAAACCCTGTGGAAAACAATTTTCTGAGGAGCAAGCCATGTAATTGTAAGTTCAAATCTTTTTTTTTTTTTTTTCAAAAGATGATGGGTAAGGGGATCTTAACCCTTGACTTAGTGTTGTCAGCACCACACTCTCCCAGGTAAGCTAACCGGCCATCCCTATATAGGGATCCGAACCCGTGGCATTGGTGTTAGCAGCACCACACTCTCCCAAGTGAGCCACCGGCTGGCCCCTTATAAGTTCAAATCTTAATAGCTAAGGAAATCATTTCCCTTTGGCCCAAAAATATATCAATGAATGCTAGTTACTTATAATCCCTACTGAAGAAAACTACTCAATCATAAGAACAGAACAGTTTTAAATGAAATGTACATGTACTTAGTCTTCACCTTAGAACTTTCACATAGTGTACTTATATTATTCCTGAGTATTACTTAATTACTTTTCTAAATGCAAGCATTAAATTTTGCCCCACTTTCAGAATATTCTCAAAATACTTCTGGATTAGTAATAAATTCATTTTTTAAAGTATCACTAAAAATAGTTAAAATTTATTAAATACATACTAAATTCAAGCATCATTTACTAAGCATCATACATTTAACATTTAATCTTCCTAATTATTACCTCCATTTTATAGATGAGGAAACTGAGGCTTAGAGAGTTTAAATAATTTGCTTAAAGTCATACAATTAGTGACAGCTGGGTTTAAACTTTTTGATTATTACATTATGTTGCTTCTAATGTGAATATGCTATTAAGAGTTCACATTTCAAGACTTTTTATTCTGATTATGGGCAGATTTATACAGCTCTGGCAGTCTGAGCAGCATCAGCTCTTATAAGAGTGTGTTAGATACCTGTCCCAGATAAGACAGCAAGCACTTTGTTATCCTACCTCTGATCCTCATACTCCCACTTACTCCTGAGTATCCTATGGCAACTACCACCTCCCCTACACACAGCTGCTAGTGATCCATGGATGCTTCAATATAAACAGGACTCCGAAGAGAAAACTTTTCTTTCACACTGCCTGGAATTAGCCACTCATGATGCTCAAAGGGGAAATGTAATTAATGTCTTATTAATGGCAGAACACCGAGTTCAGCTCTGTGACTAAGAAATATTATCCATTACTAAGATGAGCACTGGTTACAATTCAGGAAACTTCAATTCTAATTGTAAATTTGACCTTCAGAAAATAATTTTGTTTCTTAATTTCTTCATGTAAAAAGAGAAAATAACATCTATTTTTTAGGGTTTTATACAGATACAAGGAGATAATATATGCAAAAGTAATTTTAGAGAAGTTTAAATGTACAAAAAAGTATTCTACAAAAGTCTCATACAGCTAGTACAGCCAGGAAAAAAAAAGTTTTCTTATTAACTGAGTAAAATTTGCCTCTTTCCTTTTCAACCCTTCTCGTTTAATGGAAAATTCCATCAGTTTTTTACAAAGTTTTCTCCCCACCAAATTTCCTCTATTCCACATAGCTTTCTTCCTCTCTACCAGACTAAATTTTCTAAATTTTGCTTCTTTTCTATAGCCTAACCATCTCTGTTATTTATTTTCTCTCTTACTAATACTTTTCTTCCCTTCTCACCTTGATTATCTCCTTCTATCCTAGTTGTTGCCTACGTTGTCTTATGTGATGCTTAGTTGAACTCAATGGAAATAAGGAATTAGTTAGACAATACCTATTTCAGGCAAGACATACAAAAAGAGTAAGAACCAATTAGCCTATCACAAACATTCTAGTGAGCAATCTGACTAACTCCAATGCTATTGTTTTCATATGGTATTTGGTTATTTTTAGTTATACCTAATATCATCCATTTGATTCTAAAATCAGTAGAGTGCTAGCACACTGCAAGATTTGACTTCCCACTGTCAGGTGAAAGAAACTGAATTTCCATGATAATCTTACTTATTAGTTTACTTTCTCTGAAATGTTATATATATATATATATATATATATATATATATATATATTACTTTCAGGATATAAACACATTGGCCCGAGGTTATTTTAAAATGTGTTTTATATTTTATATTTTATTCTTTCATTTTATTAAATAAAAATGAGGCATAGTTCCTGCAATAAAAACTTTAAATAGGAAGTTTTTAAAAGCCTATATTTTAAAATTACAAGCTGAAAATTACATTAACCTAAGAGGAAAGAAGTTCCTTGGCATTTTTATTTCTGAAATTAATAGAAGAGTTGAAAACATTTATTAAAGAGTACAAACAGGAAGTTAAGTTTCCAAAGGAGATTTGATCCAGCTAAAGGTAATAAATTGAGGCACAGGAGATTCTATAGCAGTTGATATGGTGCAGCCTGGGAAAGAAAGAAAGAAGCCATTAAGGAAATCACATCAGAAACAAGGGAGAAAATCTCCAGAAAGTAAAATCATACACTTACTTGTACCCTATACTAAGGGCAGAATTCCCCTCCTCCTCTACAGGACCTTTGCCTCTCATCTCTCCTGTACTTTATTCTGCTTATTTGTGCATGTGTATCTTTCTTTCACACATCTTCAATCTCTCCCACTCTTCTCACCAACTTTTCACCTCAGTCTATATACAAGGGGTCTTCAAAAAGTTCATGGAAGGATTCTAATCATCTTAATTCCATTTTCCATGAACTTTTTGAAGTACCCTTGTACATGCTCAAATCTATTCTATTAAAAAAAAAACTGTTTGGTCTTGTTCTGTGTCAATCCTGAAACAACTACATGTGCCAGCACACATGTCAAATACTCTTAGTAACTCTTGAGCTGGAAAAATGAATTATAGTAGCCTTCTAAGTTTCACTTCCACCACTCCACTGAAACTGTTCTCCCCAGTACCACCAAAGTTTGCCTTACTTCCCAATTCAGGAAAATCTTTGGTCTTTTTTTTTTTTTTTTAATTTACACTTGCTGGAGAATTTGAATTTAACTGTTGAATGCTCTCTCCTGTGAATGCCCTTCCTGCTTCCCACACAATTATTCTCTCCTCTCCTGATTACTCTTCTTCCTCTCCATTTACTTTTCTTTAAGGCTCCTGTTTATCCACCCATGCTTAAAGCTGATTTTTCCCAGGGTTCCAACCCCAGTCCCTGCTCTTACTTGTTAAACTGAGCAGTTTTATCTATGGACACTCTTTACCTACATTATGGTCTATGCTAAGTCCCAAACCATTATGTGCTTATCTCAGAGCTACAGATCCAGATCTCTGACTCTCTACAGGGCATCTTTAGGCACCTCAAAATTTAACCTGTTCAATCTAAATCATGGTCTTTTCTCCACAGGCAGCTCCTCACTTACCTCCAAATTACTTGACACATGATCTCTCTCACCTTGTAAACTAGTCTCTGCCTCTATTCTNATATATATATATATATATATATATATATATATATATATATATTACTTTCAGGATATAAACACATTGGCCCGAGGTTATTTTAAAATGTGTTTTATATTTTATATTTTATTCTTTCATTTTATTAAATAAAAATGAGGCATAGTTCCTGCAATAAAAACTTTAAATAGGAAGTTTTTAAAAGCCTATATTTTAAAATTACAAGCTGAAAATTACATTAACCTAAGAGGAAAGAAGTTCCTTGGCATTTTTATTTCTGAAATTAATAGAAGAGTTGAAAACATTTATTAAAGAGTACAAACAGGAAGTTAAGTTTCCAAAGGAGATTTGATCCAGCTAAAGGTAATAAATTGAGGCACAGGAGATTCTATAGCAGTTGATATGGTGCAGCCTGGGAAAGAAAGAAAGAAGCCATTAAGGAAATCACATCAGAAACAAGGGAGAAAATCTCCAGAAAGTAAAATCATACACTTACTTGTACCCTATACTAAGGGCAGAATTCCCCTCCTCCTCTACAGGACCTTTGCCTCTCATCTCTCCTGTACTTTATTCTGCTTATTTGTGCATGTGTATCTTTCTTTCACACATCTTCAATCTCTCCCACTCTTCTCACCAACTTTTCACCTCAGTCTATATACAAGGGGTCTTCAAAAAGTTCATGGAAGGATTCTAATCATCTTAATTCCATTTTCCATGAACTTTTTGAAGTACCCTTGTACATGCTCAAATCTATTCTATTAAAAAAAAAACTGTTTGGTCTTGTTCTGTGTCAATCCTGAAACAACTACATGTGCCAGCACACATGTCAAATACTCTTAGTAACTCTTGAGCTGGAAAAATGAATTATAGTAGCCTTCTAAGTTTCACTTCCACCACTCCACTGAAACTGTTCTCCCCAGTACCACCAAAGTTTGCCTTACTTCCCAATTCAGGAAAATCTTTGGTCTTTTTTTTTTTTTTTTTTAATTTACACTTGCTGGAGAATTTGAATTTAACTGTTGAATGCTCTCTCCTGTGAATGCCCTTCCTGCTTCCCACACAATTATTCTCTCCTCTCCTGATTACTCTTCTTCCTCTCCATTTACTTTTCTTTAAGGCTCCTGTTTATCCACCCATGCTTAAAGCTGATTTTTCCCAGGGTTCCAACCCCAGTCCCTGCTCTTACTTGTTAAACTGAGCAGTTTTATCTATGGACACTCTTTACCTACATTATGGTCTATGCTAAGTCCCAAACCATTATGTGCTTATCTCAGAGCTACAGATCCAGATCTCTGACTCTCTACAGGGCATCTTTAGGCACCTCAAAATTTAACCTGTTCAATCTAAATCATGGTCTTTTCTCCACAGCAAGTTGCTCTCTCTATACTCCTTCACTGAGTCAATGGCATCAGTGTCCACCGCATCACCCAAATCTAAAACTTGGCAGCTCCTCACTCGGCATCTTTAGGCACCTCAAAATTTAACCTGTTCAATCTAAATCATGGTCTTTTCTCCACAGGCAGCTCCTCACTTTATACTCCTTCACTGAGTCAATGGCATCAGTGTCCACCGCATCACCCAAATCTAAAACTTGGCAGCTCCTCACTCACCTCCAAATTACTTGACACATGATCTCTCTCACCTTGTAAACTAGTCTCTGCCTCTATTCTCAATCCTCTTTAATCTATCTCTATGTTGATTCCAACTGAGTGTCTAAAAGTACAAATCTAATCATGTCATGCACTTTGTTTAAAATTTGGGGCCTGCAATACAAAATCCTTGATGTACTTCAGGACTTTATAATCTGGCCCCTACTTTTGTCTGTAGCCTTATATTCTATTACTTCACAGTACCACAACTATAGATCAACTGGTCCAAACTACCTGTTATTCTTTGAGTGCACAATCATTCCCTTAGAGATTATATACTAATTATTTCTTGCCCAAAATACCATTCCCTCACCCAACTTTTAGCTCAGTTCAGATTCATTTTTTTCTGTGAAGCTTTTTTTCTAACTCCCTCAAGCTAAATTGAGTACTGCTCCTGTGTTGCTATTATAACTAATATACATCTCTGTTACAATACTTTCAATTGTTTATCTCTCCTACTACTGATTTTCTTGAGGGCAGCATAGTTTTGCACTTTGTAAACACTTGAAGAGTCTTAAACAACAGTACAATTCCAATTTCAAAAATTCTATCAAAATGATAAGTGACAAGTCATAAAATTACAACTGATACATTCAACAGGGACTTTTGGTTTGACCAAATTAGCAAACAGTAAGTTCATGAAGAATACATGTTATCCTAATCATCTGGACCTCAACAGCAGCAACAGCTTCCCTGGTCAGTGTAAAAAGACAGGCAATTATTGCACTCCTGAATCCCTAACTTAGAGTACAGATTATGAAGCCCAGTTTTAAGGTCAGACATCTGCTGGATTTAAAGCCCATGGTAATGGCTGGCTATACAAATGATAAAGAAAGCTTAGGACCTGGGCATTTTTCTGGAAGAGGGGATCCATAGCTTTTATCAGTTCTCAGAGGGCCGTGTGACTTGAAAACTGCTAAGAATCATCGATTTATATAGATGAAGTAGGCACCTCAAAGAGTATGTTAGTAGTTTTAGGGGAAAAAATTTAAAACATTAAAAATAGTGTACCTATATATTTTCATGTGCTAGATTTAAACTGAACAAACACAGTCTAAATATATTTATGTACCCATTAGTTATAATTTATTTGATATCTCCAACTAAGTACAAATTCAGTTATTTAAAATACCAAAGCCACAGAGGAAGGGCTCTCCTTAATCTAAGAGCCATAGAAAAAGGAAAAGCAATGACAGATTTAAGAGTTTCACCTTCTGATGGCTGAGAGCAAATAAAGCTAAAGTCTAGCAGAAGCAGAGGCCAAAGAATTCAGTAAGTTATTATCAACCATCTACAATATAAAAACTAATTAAATTCATGAGAAAGAGAGTAAAAGAACAGGTGAAAGGAAAAAAATTAATGCCATTATGGAAAACTCTTAAAATCCTCACTTTGTTAACCCACTGATTTAAAAATGATTTCTTATGCCACTTTGTAGACCTAATTGGAAATCTACACAATGTAAGGGTGTCAACAGGTAAGGAGACAATCACATTCAGAAAACAGTTAAGGATTTACAGTCTAGATCTATATATCATAAATACATACTATATAAAATGAGAATTTTAGTTTTATAATATCATACAAGATATCAGTCTTAAACCCCAAGAAAAAAGCATAATGATGGTGCTTAACTGTAATGAACCGTTGTTCCAAATACAGGAACAACTCTAAACCAAAGGAACAACTCTGCATCTGTTTCTGCCATTTATATGTGAGACAAACAAGGGAAACCCACAACCACAACTGACCAAGTGTGGTTCCATTCACCACAAGACTTCTAGGAAAGCATGCTTTCAGGAGAGAGATTAAAAAAGTGACGGCATTACTTAATGTATCAAGCAAACCATGTGCATGACACTAAAAGAGATCTTTTGTTTTTTCTTTTAAAGAAGATGCTGAGAGATGAGTGGATATAGCACTGAACAGGAAATGCTTCTAATAGAAGAAATGAAAAAAAAAAGGCCTAGCTTGGCTTGTCCATGCAAACACTTGGACTAGCAACTGCTGCTGCAGAAAAATAACATACCTAAGCATACTGGTGCCACAATGAATCTATAAACACCAAAATTAACTAGGACTTAAACACTGCCTGGCCATTTTTGTGTGTGTGTTCCTAATCAGTTCTTTCTCTGGATCTATATAGATTTATTTCAAATTTTTTCTTAAGACTATTCTTCACTCTTCTAAAAATTCACCATTATCACCCCCCCACAGCCCCTCAGAACCCTCAGCAGAAGACCACATACACTTTGCAGAGAAAACAAAAGCCATCAGAATAAGAACTGAATTTCTTGCCATAAAACCTATAAACGTCCCTCCATCTCCTCTCACCACAATGGTGGAAATGGTCCTCTCCTCTCTCACTCCTAAAACTTATGCTTTAGATCCTCTTCTTCCTGGCCAACTTGGGGTGAGGGGTTGGGGGGGTGTTACACTGCTAATTATCCCTTCTCCCTGTATCTTTGGTCTCTGTCTCTCTACTGTCTCCTTCTTGTAAACACTAAACATGCTAATGTCTCTCCCATCTAAAATGATAGTGAACAATTCATACTCCTCCAGGTATTACTCCTTTATTCCTCCTCACATCTGAACCTTTTGAAAGAATTAGTTATATCTACTATTTCTTGCTTTCTAACTTCCTAGTCACTTCTGAGTCCAAAACACTCTGGCTTCATAGCCCATAACAGCTCACATAAGTCATCAATGGCCTTTTCACTAAATCCTAAAAGCGTACATTCACTCCTATTATTTTACCTTTCAGCCATAGTTGACACTACTCATCTCTCTTCCTCCTTCTCAAAACCCTCCCTTATTCTTGGTTTCTGTGATGTTATACTTTTCTGTTTTTCCTCCTATCTCTTTACCTAGGCCTTCTGTCTCCTTTGTAGCCTCTTCCTCCTGCTCATCCCTTAAATGTTAATGTTGCAAGGGTTCTATAGGAGGCCCACTTTTTTCCTCACTCACGGGCAATACCATTCATGCTCTTTTGAACATCAGACCCATATAACCAACTGCCTGCTCAACATCTCCATTTGGATGGCTTATATTTCAATTTCAACATGCCTAAAAAGTTAAACTCATTACCAAATCCTGCCAGTTCTACTTCAAGACTTACTTCACTCAAACCCCTCCACCTGTCTTCCTCTCCATTATTATACACTAGTTCAAACAATCATTATCTTCCCCTACTAAAAAGTTAAACTCATTACCAAATCCTGCCAGTTCTACTTCAAGACTTACTTCACTCAAATCCCTCCACCTGTCTTCCTCTCCATTATTATACACTAGTTCAAACAATCATTATCTTCCCCTTATTGCAACAGCCTTCTCTGTTTCTTGACTTATTCCTGTTCCATCCATTATTTACTCTATAGAACCAGACTGATATTGCTAAGGTATGAATTGACATTATTACTTTATTATTCTTCTGCTTAAAAATTTAACTGCATTGTACTGTCTTTATAACTAAATTCAAACTCCCAGTTCACTAATCCATCTTCATCCCTAGTCACTCTATCACCACAATTTCTAACATATTGAAATTCTTTCTATTCTTCCTACATAGTACACTGTCTCTGCCTTTCACCTTTAGATCCTCACACATGGTATGAACTATCCAGAACATTCCATTTCTCTGTCTCTCCATGTCTATCTCTGGCCCACTCTTACACATACTTATAATACCTTGATTTAGATACCAGCTCCTCCAGGTGAAATGTTTTTGGTATGTGCCTACATAGTACTCTGCCTGTCCCCTATAAAACATTTCTTTCTCTCTGCTATTTAGTTGTTTTCCCTAATAGACTGCCATCACAAGAGGGTTGGGATGTGTGCCTGTTTCATTTACTGGTGTGTCCATAATATCTAGAATAGCATCTGGCACATACAAGGCACTCAATAAGTATTTGTTGACAGTATGCAATAAATAGACTTTACTGGATTTGCATGGAGAAATACATTCAAATCTCATGAGCAAATAAAACTTAAAAAGCTACCACCATAATATGGCAGAAATACAAAGAAATATAAAGGTATAAAAGGTACTTCTTAAAGGCAGAAAAAAATCTGATTAGTTAAGTATCTGCTGAGCACCGTATTAGGCAACTGTTTCTCATAAATATGCCTCTCCATCTTAAGAAAATAAAGATAAACCTAGTTCAGTACCTGCCTGTAACTTATTCCCCTCCGGTTCTTGAGAATTTTTTGTTTAATGAATAGCTGTTATTTTGGAACCTGATTGGCCTATTACAGATGACAATCAAATTATTCTCTCTCATTCCCAATCATCCCAAGAGAAGTGAGTGTTAAAAGAAGGAACTGGAATGGCATGCCAAATCTTATAATCACCTATATAGTGGTCTAGCATTGACAACTTGACAGCCCACTTTACAAAAAGCAATCTTATAGCTAGCTCAGCAATCTGAGAACAAAGAAAAAGGGCCATCTTCATTTGCCACTGCAAGATGAGAAAGGAATCTACTATAGACTAAATTGTACCCCTGCCCCAAATATGTTGAAGCCTTAACCCCCAATGTAAGGGTATTTGAAGATGAGGCCTTTGGGACATAATTAAGTTTAGATGAGGTTACGAGGGTGAGGCCTTCATGATGGGATTAATGCCCTTATAAAAAGCGACACAGACAGCTTGCTCTCTTCCTCTCTCCCCCTGCCATGTAAGGACACAGTGAGAAGGTGGCTGTCTACAAGATAGGAAGAGAGCTCTCACCAGAAACCAAACATGCTGGCAACTTGATCTTGGACTTCTAGCTTCCAGAACTGTGAGAAAATAAGTTTCTGTTGTTTAAGTCACCCATTCTATGGTATTTTGTTATGGCAGCGCAAGCTGACTAATGCAGAATCATACTGTTGGAGATTCCACATATCGGTTCCAATTCCAGTTTGATTCAACAGTAGTATCTTTGAGTTAAATAACACTAATGCTGGTTTTAAGTTTTATTTTTTTTAAAGTGCTACCTTTCAGAAAGAAATTTTAGGAAATAAAAAAGAATAAAAGGGAAGCATGAAATTATAAACAGGTTTAGTGTAGGCTTACTGGAATCATCATTGAGCTAGTAAAAATAGAATAAAAGATACTTACCACCACCAAGAATGTAAGAATCCTGGTGGTTCCCCCAATGTGATGTTTTTTTCCCATCTTATCTAAAATGAATAAAAGAGATATTAAATACTTTCCTCATAACACTTTTTAAAAATACATATTACAAAGCAATATTTTTCCTATTTTAAATGCTACAGTAATATTCCAGTTTTCCATCATTTTCATATTACTCTTAAGTTTTACAAGTACTCATTTTACACAGTAATTTGTGGACTGGATTAGTCTATGAAAGAAGATGTTGCCACTACTTTCCTGAATTTGCTTCCCACTGTGCCAGTTATTATACTCTTATCTCTCAGCTCCAAATCTGCCTTTCTATGCTCTTTGAGATGCTAAGGATGGGGATCTGTACACTACCTTTGTCCTTCATTAAATGGCTTCCTGTTAGGTTCCATACACTGAGAGGTGGTTCTAGAAGGAGACTGGAAGTAGGAGTGGAGAAGGGGCTTTCTTCCTGTTAGCTTGTTGTTGCCGTCAGGGTCACCCCAGCAGCAGCAGTTCATACCAGTGATAATAGCTGGTTCCACTCTAGATTTTTCCAGCAAAACCAGAACCAGTCTCTTCATGACCCCTCAGAAGTACCAGCACGGTTGGGCAACACCTCTCTTCTCAGAGGTCTGAAGCCCAGTTCTACAAGGCTCCTCTGAGCCCTTGAAGTACCAGCACCCAGACAGCTCCCTCTCCTTAGAGATGGAGGATTTCTCCTCCAATTTTTTGTTTGTTTGCTTTATTTGTTTTGTTTTGTTTTGGTGGCTGGCTGGTACAGGTATCAAACCCTGGTGTTAACAGCACCAAGCTCTAACCAACTGAGCTAACTGGCCAGCCCTCTCCTCCAATTTTTTGATAACCACAACCTCTTCATTTTGGTACCCTAGCTCTAGTGATTGTTTACTGCAATGATTGGTTTTGTTTAACTTCAGTGTTCCTTTTTTTAAAAAATTCTGTTTAGATATTTCCCTACATTACATTCTTTCTGTTGAAAAACTTTTTTTTTTCCTTTTTGTCTTTTTTCGTGACCGGTAACGGGATCGCAACCCTCAGTGTCGTGCCCGTACCGCGACCGGCAACAGGATCACAACCCTCGGTGTCGCACCCGCACCGCGCTCAACCAGTGAGCGGACCAGTCTCTATATGGGATCCAAACCCTTTGGCAGGAGCGCCGCGGCGCTCCCAAGCGCCACACTCTACCGAGTGCGCCACTGGGCCGGCCCTTTTGTTGAAAAACTTAATGTGCTTTTAATTAGTGCATCTGGATCCTGATTAGTACACCATTCCCCATGTCCCCTCATAAAGTAAGAATATTAAAAATGCATTCCTTTTAAGCAGAATGAGTTATGGGCATAAACTTTAGCTTCACTACATACTACATGAACTTGGGAAAGTTATCTATGCATGTGCATACATGTGCCTTAGTTTCTTCAAAAATGCATTCCTTTTAAGCAGAATGAGTTATGGGCATAAACTTTAGCTTCACTACATACTGCATGAACTTGGGAAAGTTATCTATGCATGTGCATACATGTGCCTTAGTTTCTTTATCAACAAAACGGGGCTAATAACAGTTCCTACCTCATAGGGTTATTGTGAGGAATCAACTGGTTAGTACATTAAAATTACTTAAAAGGGTGACTAGCATACAGTAAGTGCTTGATAATTGTTAGCTGTTGTTACTATTTTTCTTTTATCTAGAAAAACATCCAAAAATGTATCCCATCATCATTGATGATTCCATCAACACCCATGAAATTTCAGTAATGTTCCATATAAAAACATTCAAGTATTTAGGAATGTACCAAACAATTTTAGCTTACTAATCGGAATAGTGTAAAACACCTTTGTAAATACCACGCTCATGCCTAGGAAAAAGAGCAATCCGAATTAAGACTAAGGAAGAAAAATGTCTATGCTCTTGGTATAAAGGGAGAAGTAAAAGTTAATCATTTAAACAGAAAATTAAGCTTCTATTTATTTAAAATAACTAGGGAATTAGTGTTCTGTTTAATTGAGTTATCATGTATCCCAAATTCAGATGACCACTAAAAATCATCCTAAAGAGAACTCAACTTTTGAAGTTTTTCTTTCTTTTTTTTTAATGGTGAATCAGAAGGTATTTCAGGATCTTAAGGCACATCAAAACCACCATTATTAACATCAATATGACCATCAGTTATCAGAAATCTGACCCAGAAATCTGTAAGAGATTGGGCTTAATATGTAGACTCTAAATTATACCTTAAAAATTGAGATTTTTAATAAATTACAATTTGAGGGAGCCCGAATAAAAAGGCATATGTCTTTCATAAAATAAGAGTTAAAAAAGATGGTGATATTAACTTTCCAGTTGTTTATATTTCAGATGAGTTGGAATTCTACTATGATAAAAATTTAAAACAAGGTCAATATCTTTCAAAAGTTAAAAGTTCTAAGTACTTTTTAGAAAGTAAATTTAGAAATTGGAAATATGAACAGGTATTATAAAGTGCCTTTTCTAAGCATTTGATAGCAGTAAACACAAAAGATTAAAAAAAGAAAAAAAAAATCCCTTCCTTTAGGGAGATTACACCTTAGTAGGGAAGGCAGGAAAAAAAATAAATCAAAAAAAAAAAAATAGTGAATTGTGTTTATATTAGAAGGTGATAAATGCAATAGAGGAAAACAAAACAGTGAAAGGGGATAGAGAGAGCAGGAAAACAGTGAGTTACAATTTTAAATAAGGTGATCCAGAAAGACCTCAAAAATGAACAATTCTCTTTATAAGTAAATTAGTTTTTTAGTTTACATAATAAAAATTACTTAACAATGCTCCAATAGGTCCTTAACACTACTAAGTAAGCAACTGTAATTATAGATTTCATAAAAACTCAAGGAGTTCTTTCCATCATCTACTATAAAAGAGGTTAGGAATTTTTATCCAAAAAGGACTTAAAAAAAGTTTTAAAACAGGAACTCACAAAGTGGCCCTAAATGTGAAAATAAACCAACAAGCTAACAAACAGATGGAAAAGCCCTGAAGCTGGTTACATTTTTTACAGTCAAGTACATAAAATGTAAACCAATAAGAATCTTAAAGTACGCAAGTAACTTGCTCTCAAAAGACAAAGAAAAATTTTCTAGATTAGAAATGTGATAGCCATTTTTAAAAACAGCTAAAAGGAGAAATTCTGGGAATTAATGAACTTAAAGTTAGAAAGACTAAATATGAACAATAAACACATTACATAACTGTTAGCCAGATCCTAATTTAGATTCTCCTAAGTAGTAACAAAAATAATTTATATATCTATGCCACCTTTTTCCTAATAATTTCAGTTGATCAATACTATATCATCTTGGGTCATAAAAAATAAGGAACAATACTTTTTTTTTTTCTGAGAACTTGTTATCATTTTTTGGTCTAAGAAATAGTACTTAATGAGACTTATAAGAAATAAAACTCTGATGTTCTGCTAAAATAATAGTTTAGTCAAAAACCTGTGTCTCATCTTCTCTCAATCTTTTCTCTTATCATTTTTTCACTAGCTGGTGCCTTCTTGAAAGGGAGGATCTCACAGATGTGCCCTAGACACACTAATATTCCAAATCACTAGTATCATCTTCATCATATGAAGAGCAAGTTTTTCATAGTTTCTCGTATTTCATCTCAGTTCATCTTGACTTTACACAATATGACTGTGGCATGACTAGGTCTCAATACCAGTGTGCTGAAGATAGGATTAGAATCACAGTCTAATGAGTCCCACTACACCATGTCAGTCACTAAGCAGTCTCCTTCTTACACGCCACAATCACCAGCTATTTCAGGAAACAACGTGCTCTAGGAAGCTCTAGAAAACTACCTATTTGATATGGTCTTTTATGAGGAAGATTGAAGGTAATCCATTTGTATTTTAAATAGTGTTACATCAATTATTCCTCAGAGAAACTCAAAATGCTTCACATACATCATCACTTTCATCTTCATAATATTCTTTTACTATACGGTGAGTAGAGTTCACCTTTCTCACTTTAAATTGCAAGTCTGTGCCAAAACCTTGATCCACCATACTGAAGTTAACACATTAAGTTAACACATAATGAACAACACTTAAAGCTATGCTTTACGTATTTCCAAAGAAGAGACGGTTCTACACAGGAGAATATGTTTTCATAGTGAAGGATATTGCTGCCTCCAAACTAATCACTATTCTAGATACTACTTGTTTACATAAAGCAAAACAGAACCCTGGCCTATAGAAAACTAAACCACATTCATTGCAGCATTATTAGAAAAAATGAATATGTGGCTTAATTTTTTTTTAGGAAATGTGTTAATGATGGGCAGTGTTGAGGAATGGCCAGAAAATACTCCTAAATGTCAACAGTCATTTTAGAAACGACTTTCTGCTATTTATGAGGAGGTATTTTCTGTTGTACTGAGTTGCATGGCCTTCAGTCTTACTTAAGCATTTGGGTGACATCTAAGTCAATAATTTCTTTCTCTTTGTTCTGTTTTTCCTTCTTTCGTTATCCCAGCCCCACTGTGTATTTCTCTAGTGCTAAGGCTTTTTTGCTGTTTAATTATCCACCTCTCTTCCTTCGATCATTTGACCAGCTAAAGACTGTATTCTCCTGTAACTTTTGTGTAAATCTTGAGGCCCATTTTTACTGCCATATTCCACACTTGAGTGTCTCGTCTATCAGTACGCTTTCTCTATCATATGATGTAGGATTTTCAGCATTTCTAAAATTCAGAACCAATCATTGAATCATGAACAAAAGGCATAGAGACAGCAGTAACTTGAGTGTCTCGTCTATCAGTACGCTTTCTCTATCATATGATGTAGGATTTTCAGCATTTCAAAAATTCAGAACCAATCATTGAATCATGAACAAAAGGCATAGAGACAGCAGTATGATATGCCTTGTGGTGTAATTATAAATTACACACAATCTGATGCAGCAACTCTTCTAGAAATTTATCCTATAAATATAATCACATGAGCAAAATTTTATATATATGAGGGTACTTCAAGAAGTTTGTGGAAAAATGAAATTAAAAGATAATATGAATCTTTTCATGAGCATCTTGAAGACTCCTCATGTGTATATGTATATGTGTGTATATAAAATCATTTTTTTTGAAGCATTGTTTGTAATTGCAAAAGACTGAAACAACCTAAATGTCCAGCAGTAGAGGGGCTGGTGAAATATATCATGGCACATCTCATAGGATGAAATATGCCACAACCATAAAAAGGGAATTATGACATTTCATAAACCAATATAACACAATTATTTTCCAAAATCTATCAAGTGAAACAAAAATCAAAGCACAGAGTGTGTAATAAACTAACATTTGTGCAAAAAAAAATGGTACACACATACACATACATGAACATATACAGGTACACACACATGCACACACACATTTGCTTAACTTTTCACTCTTATTTGTCTCTGGAAAGGTATACTGGTTCATTTACCTATTATCTCACAGCCCTACACCCACCATTCTATAGTCCATTCTATACTTGGGGCTGGGATTCTGAAAATTACATTTCCTAGCCTCCTTGCCATCTGGCTTCCTGTCAAGTTCTGCCATCAGGATACACTAGCAGGAGATCAAAAGGTAGGAAGAAGAGAAGAAGCTTCCTACCTCTGGCTCCAAAAGTGAAGTTGCTGGCTGCTGCAGAAGCAGCAACAGCAACAGCAGGCTGGGGCAATTCTGGATATCAGCAGCAACTTTTTGGAGGTTCTAGACTTGTCAATGTGAGACCTCTTCAGCAGATTCAAACCCATTTCAATAGCATCTACAACAGCACAGCAACAGGTTTGAAGCTCATGTGCTCCAAACTTTTCAGGATATTCCTAAATCCTTTCACAGTTTTGAGTTTGAACCAATATTTTTTTAAAAAACTTTTTTAATTCCATAAAAGGATAAAACCATTTCCTGTGTTAAGAAAAGAGCCTGTATACCTATATATAAGTTTGTTCCCTGACAAAATTCCTGAGACTTCTAATTTAGTTAACCTACTACTCCCACTAATATTCTAAAATCTTCCATGTATAGAAGTATGGGTGCATCTATACATTAAATGTACAAAAATAGAAAAATGTTTTACTCTGCATTTTAATTCAAAAAATTAAAGCTAACAGATATTTAACACTAAAAAATCTGACTGCACTTTGAAGCAGATAATCCAAAATTGTGCTGTTCAACATGGCACCCACTAGTCACATGCATCTATTTAAATTTAAAATTAATTGAATGTTCCTCAGTTGCACTAGCCACATTTCAAGTGCTCAGTAGTCACATGTGTCTAGTAGCAATCTTACTAGACAGCACAGATTAGAGATCATTTCCATAATCACAGGAAGTTTTATTAGACAGTGCCATCTTGCTTTTAAGGAAGAAAGAAGTCCTCTTAAAGACGACTACCTTTCGGCCGGCCCGGTGGTGCACTGCTACAGTGCGCCGCTTGGGAAGCGCTTAGCGCTCCCACCGAGGGTTCGGATCCCACATACAGACCGGCCGCTCACTGGCTGAGCGAGGGGCGGGAGCAACACCGAGGATTGCGATCCCGTTGCCGGTCCCGGTCTGGTACGGGCGCGACACTTCGGGTTGCGATCTGTTGCCGGTCACGAAAAAAAAAAAAGAAAAAAAGGAAAAAAAAAAAAAAAAAGACGACTACCTTTTATTGGTTAAAATTCTTAATAATCCTTTCTATTTTTGTTTTTTGTTTTTGTTCTTATTTTTTAACACAGAGGCCCCTGGGAATGGTGTGCAAGGAAAAGATTATATAAAGGAAAACAAATATTTAATATTCTATAAAACAAGAATTCAGGAGATTGCTAATGATCTCTCAGGAAGAAGTTTGGGGAGTTTAGGATTCAGAAAAGAAGAAAATGGGAATGGAGTCAATAAACGAAAGGCAAACGGCATCCTCAAGAAAACAGCTTTGAGAAATTCCCTGTGAAAAGGAGCCCAAAGAACTTAAGGTTAGATTTGTCTAATATTCAAGTTAGTGTTGTTGCCCATACTGTACAATACTCTTTTTAGTTATGCCTCAGACTTCAGTAAGGCTTATACACAAGAGAAATGAGTGAGTACAGCTTTGAAGCTTTGGGAAAAACAGAAAACTTGAGGCACAGAGAAAGGATCAGTCATGAGAGGAAGAAGCAGAGTGGGGCTGTAATACTCAATAGGAGCAAGAAATTACAGAAAGAGAACCATAAGCACCCCAAATAAGGCTCAGAGATACTGGAGAGGACTTGAGACAACCTACAATATCAGGGATTAGAGCTGGAGACATTCTGATAGAAAAGGTAACACCAAAAAGTAGAAGGAATGTGGGCCATACAAGTGACAGACACTTGAAGCATATATGTACACATAGGATATATATTTAAACCCATACTCTAAAAAAAGAAACTACACAAGATAGTAAAATTTGTCAAGAATTTTTAAAATAATATTTCTGAGCATTTACTACATGCCAGGTAATATTGTCAGCAATTTCTGTGTACTAACTCATTTAAACCTTAGCACAACTCTAAGGTATTATTTTGATTATCTTTTTTATAATTAAGAAAACTGAGTAAGTAAATAAGATGTGGAACATAATTCAAACATTATCCAGGGGGTCTGGCCCAAAGCAATTGCTCTTACCTATTATTCTATACTGCCTCCAAATTAAAGTTCAAAAAACTGGTTAGGAAATAATAATCATTTTCTCTCTTCATATAGGTGAAAGACAAACAAAGAGAATAGAATTTTGAAGTCCATGGTGTTCAATAACTCAGCATTCCTAATAAAATCTGAGGAAGCAATCCATTAGATGTTTCTAAGCTTCTAGCTAACTGATAACAAAAAAGGGCTAGTAATACAGCATAAACAATGTAAAAGTTTTAAGAAGGGAAAAAAATCTAGAATCTCTGCAACACTCCAATTCTTAATTTTATTAGTTAAATTTTATTTGCATGAATACCATGCAAAATTTCAGGAATGACTAGGGATTACCTTTGTCTAATGAAACAATATAACCAGGAAAAGGATAGCTTCTAATGAATCCAAAGTAATAAAAATTGATAAGAATTAGAAAGATTTCTTAGCATTCTGTTTGTAATTATTGAATGTTGAAGGATAATAAAGATAAAGCAGAGGAAGGGCTCTATAATGAGAATAATTTCTAAAGAATATTCAATTTTTTCCCCCTTGCAGGTATAAGAAAATGAAAAGTCATACAAACTATATTTAGAATTCATGTAGTGGTTTAAAATCTATCATAAATCAGAGTTGGCATTGAGCTAGTTAGTACAATTTAGTCAGGGAAATGTTTTAATTTCTACTGTCACTCCAATGTTACCTCTTTTAATTAAGAAAAAATAGCTGTGCTAATAATAATTATGTCTCCACTCTTCTGACTGATAACAAAAGCCATCAGGTCCAATTTCTGATGGCCCAGGTCTTCAGGAGCACTTTTAGAAAGGCTAAGCCTAAGTGAGGATTGGGCTGCTGAGATACACATTTTGCTATTCAGATGATGCCTGGAGTTCCAATGTGACCTTCTCACTACTTTGCCCAAAAGAACAAGCTCATACAAATGAAAAAAGTGGCCCAGCACAGTAAATCCTGATTCAGAAGAGCTGATTAACATTACAGTCATTCATATCTTCATTCATCCTGAGGGAGAAAGTCAAAATAGAAAGAAGTATTCTACTTTGCCTTGAACCAGGCTGAGAACACTGGACATCTGAATAATTGGTGCCACTTCAATCATTTCCATTTTATCACAATAACCAACCCAAGTAAGTAGGCCTCGCTATTTTAAGTTCTTTATTTAACAGTTGATTTAGATAAAAGCCTGGGAATAGACTAGGGAAGAATTTAGGTAAGACAGTCCCTTACCACTCATACTAGTTAAGAACTCTTTCTACAACAAGCAGTCTTAAATTTTCCACATGATCCAAGTGAAACTGAGAAAGAAAGCAACCTTACATAGGGTACAGAACTCTAAAATATTACATTCTTTTTTTAACTGTCCATAGTTAGGGGGGTAGGTCACTTAGACACCAGACTACAAACCTCATGATGTTATTCTTGTACTTTAAAACCTTCAAAGGCTCCCTTTTGCCAAACTTGCTGGCATAGTATGCAAAGGTCTTCATGGCCCCTTGCAGAATGTACTATCAGCTTGGAGAGATGAAACCCTCAGAAACCCTTCCTAGGAAAAGCTACTTTTTAAGCTAGTCAGGTAGAGAAGAGGAGTAAAGTTTAGGCAGCAGGAATATACCACTGAGTAAAGCCTAGATAAGAGAAGCCTTATGGTATACATAAGCAAACACAGCAGCTGGATATTGTAGAAACTTAAAATGTAAGAAAGGATATTTCAAGCTATTGAAATTTAACCAATTGAAATTATCAAGAATTCTAGGGTGTACTCAACAATGGCCTATCATAAATCTGCTTCCAGGCTTCCATCTTTAAATTCAGATAATTTAAGAGGATGTATTTTCTATTATTTTTATTTTTAAATAATTATACAAATAACATATGCATTTCTTGTTTAAAAAATCCTACTAAGGATAAAATTACCTTTGATACTTATAACACCCCTACTCCCAGAAACAACCATATATAATTCTTCCAGAAATTTTACTATACTTTGCATTCAAAATATATAGCCAACAAAATATACAGTATTGCTTTATATTCAAGGGTTTCCATATGAATGGCATACTTCAGCTTCCTTCTTTTACTGAACAATGTTATGAAAATCTATCCATGAAAGTCCAAATAGACCTAACTTATTCTTTTACATCACAGAAAACTTACACCTCAATTAATTTAGTCAAGCCCCTATACTGGTTATTTAGGTAACAAGAATGTATTTTTCCCAGTGCCACTCAGAGTCTGGCAATCTAGGAAGTGAAGAATAGTTCTGAGAATCACACTCTCATTTCCAAAATCCAGAAACATTATGTCTTCTTAATGACAATAGTTTGTTTTCAGTTTAATTTGATTCCTCTTGTGAAATTGAGCCAGACTAATAATTCAGAGAAATCCTCAATTTTGTATTCCAAATGCAGCCAGAGGAAATAAAATCATGGTAAATACTTGTCAAAAGGTGTGAAACTCTTCTGAAATTCTAATTTTATTTCTACCAAATAGCCTTAGAAATTTTGTATATCCATTTCCCATTGAGCTTAGGGCCTATGAGTAAAGTATCTAGTTATCTGCTCAATCCACATAACCCGCTTCAGTCCAAATACGTGAACCTCCTTAAATAAGTTAGCAACATTTTTCTTTTTTGATGAATTTTAATAACTACTATATCTGATATGTTATAATGTTAGTAAGAAAATATAGTCTTAGGAACCCCTGAGGATTCAGCAAGTTGAACAAATTCAAAGTGGTCCTTGATAAAAGAAAGGATATCAATAAATCCTTTCATTAAATTTCATCAAGTTCTTAACTGTACTAGAATAAAAATTTTAAATCTCCATAGCTGGCTTTAGTTTCTTTTAAATACACTGTGCGTTGGCAGTGATTAATAATACAAATATTAAGGACATCCTTTTTGCAATCTCAATCACTTCCACTGTAATATCAATCAGTGTTTGTGACTTAAAAAGGTCATAGCCCAAAGTGTTCTAATTACTGACTCAATGAAATATAGATACACCAAACTTCTATTTTGATTTGAATGAACTTTTGAAATCAAATTTTCATTACACTGCATATGTTCTTTCTATGGTAAAACAATTGAGCTTTGACATGTTCTGATCAAACCTTTAAAATTCCTTATTTGCAAACAGGTCCTACTAGTTTACAGACACTAATTAATTAGAAATATGAGTAGGGAGCTGTGTGTGTTTGTTTACTTATGTGTTTGTTTGGGGAGCAGATGAATCTCAAGAAGATGAATCTCAGGCAGGACACTATGCACAATGGGTTGCCTGTTGTGTCCCTGATCTGATGGGGGCCAAACTTGTGAGATCACTAAAGACAGCATGATTTTGAGCACCATTGTCCAACAGAAATATAAACATGGGCCACTAACAAGAGCCACGTAAATAACTTCACATTTTCTAACAGCCACGTTAAAAAAGAAAAAGTAAAATTATTTTTAGTAATACTTTTTATTTTACCAAATATATAATTTCAGAGTGATCAAAATTTAAAAATTATTGATATTTTATATTCTTTTGTTCACACTAAGTCTTCAAAATCCAGTTTGTATGTCACACATACAGCACTTCTCAATTGGATTAGTCATATATCGAGTGCTTAAAAGTCTGCATATGGCTAGTGGCTACCACATTGGATAACACAGATGTAGAGGAAAAAGCAGGAGCTTTGGCATTAACATGAGCCTAGGTCTGACTTCTAGTTCCATAACTCACTAAGCTGTGTAACCATAAGCCAGTTATGTAAACTCTCTGAACCCTGTTATTTTCATCAGTAAAACAGGAATAATACGACCTGCCTTGCAAATTTCTTGCAAGAATTAGAAATAATATATGGAAAGTACCTTGGCACATTATGTGCCTAGCACATAGTAGAACTAACTAAAATCTTCATTATCCTCCTCATCATTATTTAGATTGGAGAAGAAAAACTACCATTGTAAGAAAGCTCAAACTCAAAATTTTAAAAAGTGGAGGAGAATAGAAAGAGAAACAGGAACTTGAAATAAGATTATCAGAATGTTTTCTAACTGAAAGCAACCATTATCCATACAAAATAAAAACAAACAAAACCCACACTTTCCAGAATTGTGAATAATGCCAAAATAAGATTAGAACTAGAGATAGAGCAAATTTGTTTTCTTGACTATTGCTGCCATACTAGTATTACTTTCCATTTCTAAGAGGGGGGAAATGGCTGGAAAGTTGACTAGAAGGTTATGGAATGCCACAGAAATGGCATTTTGGGATACAAAAAATGCTTATACATAATCTACAAAGACTATATTATGCATACTGATAACTGAGCATTCACTATATAACAATCGATTTTTCCAAATAACTGTTATAGTATTTTTCACTTATTTATATAAGATATCACAATGCAATGCAGAAAATATATAAAACATACCTCTGATAAAAATGTTTGAGCTGATTTCTGAGCTCCTACATGGAGCAGATATTCATATACGTAGAGTGCTAACCTGGAAAATGAAGAAAACATTTATTGAGAAGAGGAATATTTAAAATTCATTCTTTCAATAATGCACATATCTTTCCACTGCAAAAATATTTTAAACACTAACAGTGACAGAAAATAAGCCTTTCCCATACCTTTTCAATGGAAATTTATACATGTATGTTTGGAAAGAACTTAAACTAATTAAAATAGCACACAGAGAAAGAAAAATCTTTTCTTGGGAAAATATATCTAAATATGGATTTTTTTTTCTTGAATCATTGCACTTGTCATAATCTCATTCCCTTTGTTATATCTAATATAATAATTTATAACCAAACATTAATAATTATCTTTTATTAGTAAAATAATTGGATTAAGTTATTGAACTATTCCAACAACTTTATGTCCTGTAATCTCTTTGGTGAATGTTAATGTAAACTCTAGTTGTTTGCAGAACCATATGTCAAAACTTGTATTGAAGATTGATTTTAATATTTGTTTAGAAACCTCTCCTTATTCGTTAGGTTTATTAATCCAACTAATATTTTAGTTTATAAGACATTCAGATTCACAGCAAACCACAGCATTATGTAAACTTTAAAGACGGTAGATCACACGAATAAATTTATCACTCAAATATACAATATTGAGTGTACAGTATACATTTATACTACTCTCATTATCTTGTTGATTCAGAATTTTTAAGCCACACCATGTGGCTCAATTTCAGTTGAGCTGTTAACAAAATATTATTCATAAACTCAAATTAGTCTGAGGCAGTATTTTTAATGATATCTTGGACCAATGCCCAGATAGCTCACAACAGTTCAGTTTCTGCTACACTGTATTTACCAATATTGAACAAGGTTTACAGTAAATAATACATGTAACAATAACCACAATTCTGTATAGCTGCACTGCTATTGCCAAGCAAATTTTGATTGTTAGCAATAGACAGCATTTGCAAAAATGAGTATTTTCTTCATTTTCATGAAAACATTTCATGCATCTGTCATGAAAAGAGAAAATCTGTACAAATTTACTTGTTCTGTCCATTTAATTCTTCCCTATTCCAAAATTGCCAAATACTTAAAATGAGAATTATTCTGTAATTACTAAGCACCTTCAGAGAGTAGACATCTGTTAAAGTTACTCACAGATTAAAAAGTATGTTATTGACAGTGAGTACATGAATATAATTTAGAAACATGCCCTAACCTCTTCAACTTGAATGACATTCCCTACATCAGTGCTTCTTAACTCTTTTTTCTACCCTAACAAATGTGAGGGATATGGCATGCTCCTTTCAGGAGCAGCATCTCCCTGTGGAAGTATAGCTCATCCCCAAAGTATATCATAAGGGATACAGGATTGGAATATGCCTGTAGTTTCAAACAAACAATCCTGCTGGTGATTCTTAGCACCCATTCTTCAAACACACATATCCCACTCATCTTGTCCCTCTACTAACCACTCCCAACCCTCTCACATAACTTATTGATCATGATGGCAAATTTTACCTTGAAAAAGGAGAATATTAGTGAAATCTTCCTGGATTGACTGTGAAGCTTCAAAATTGCCTTCCAGTGGCAGGGCCACCCTACTGCCTAACTGACAAGAAACACAGCCTCAGAGTTTGTAAAACCTTGGGCCTAGAGCCAAACCAGTGGTGTAGGATAGGCAAGAAATCTAGGCCTACGTCTAAGTATGAACAATAAGGATGTTCCACCAAGCTTGGGGAATTTGGAAGTGAGAGGTACAAAGTGAAGCAGAGGCAACATGATGGCCCTGGGAGGAAGAGAACGACCTCAAAACAGTCAAGGCAGAGCACAATTGTTGCTGTGTCCTTTCAATAAACCCCATTCCTTAAAGTTAAGTGAGTTACCTCCCTGTAATCTTGTAATCTCTTCTTTGTAATATTAAAGGGGCTAATATATTTCTCTATTTTCCTAACTAATTAAATAACAAAAAAGATACCTCTTTACAAATAGAATTAAAAGCAATAATTTTCACTTTCTCT
Source organism: Galeopterus variegatus (assembly GCF_000696425.1). Taxonomy (NCBI): domain Eukaryota; kingdom Metazoa; phylum Chordata; class Mammalia; order Dermoptera; family Cynocephalidae; genus Galeopterus; species Galeopterus variegatus. The sequence goes on along the minus strand of NW_007735538.1, from coordinate 37,192 downwards.
CTCTATAGGTCCAGGACAGTGATTCTAAAAAATGTATTGGAAGGGGCTCAGAATCAATGTGGAAAGGAGTTTCAAACTACATAACAGGAGAGGGTGAAGCATCTTTCAATGGTGTGTGCTCATCCTCCTACCCTTAGAACCTGGGCTGTAGCAGCTCATCATTACAAATAGGGTGACGAAATGAAATGAGGCTGAGAAAACCCGTCTATAACGTTACCTCGTATATCCAGGTTCTGCAACCTCATTTGAACAAAATCAATGCTTGCTTTCTGGGGAGTCAGGACTTATCTTCCAAAAAGGGTGGCAGGGAGCAACTTCACATGGGTGAAGAACTAATTAACTCTACTGCCATGATGACTCCATAATACATGATCAACAAATCTCTAATACTTTATTTATTTTTACTTAAAAAAATTTTTTTTTCAAATCTCTAATATTTTAATTATCACCTCTGTGTGTAGGATTTTCAAAACCTATCCCTTTAGCCCTATCCTCTGTCTCAAGCCCCAAACTTGACTCTAAATTACTGTTTTAAGTTTCTAACAACAGATTGCTTTCTTGAATTGACCATGTGTAAAGTTAAATTCACCTCAATCTGTTTTTATAATACCTGTGCTTACCTTGAATGAAACGCAATTTCTCTGAATCTGTTTCCTCATTAGTCAAATGGAAAAAATAATACTTTCCTTGTATTGTTGAAAGAATCAGAAAGCAAATAGTAACAGTAGTAACAACATAGTAAATAATAACAATTATTGTTATAATTTCAGCTAATTCTATCATATCCAGCAATATATTACCAGGTTACATACTGGATTCTAATGCCACAATCTCTCCCACATTCGCCATCCCTTTTCTATCCGCCTTCCTGCTCCTGAGGAACCCCTAGGATCCACAGCAATAGCAGGAGCTATCTGCTCTAGCTTCAGATACAGATACTGCGTATTTCCCATTAGCTCCCCACAATAAAAGCATTGGGGCCACCAGAAATAAGAATGTCCAGAAAGTTCTAGGGGAGAAGTCCTGCAATAAAAGATAGTTTGAACACAAATGATTCCAGGGGAGTGTTGTCCATCCTTATAGAAGCTCCCCACAATAAAAGCATTGGGGCCACCAGAAATAAGAATGTCCAGAAAGTTCTAGGGGAAAAGTCCTGCAATAAAAGATAGTTTGAACACAAATGATTCCAGGGGAGTGTTGTCCATCCTTATAGATAAATCACAGCATGGTCCCTTCCCCAGTGACATGAGATCACCAAATACAAGAAAGAAACATTTTATTTGGATTCAATTTCTAATGAACAGTGAAAATTTAAAGATAAATATTGAATATATTAATATTTAAATAGTGCATACTTTTGAATCAACGTTTTCTTTATGCTTTTTACAATTTTTAAGAAATTTAAGTACTTTTGATAAAGTACAGAATGGCTAATAGCTTATAATATGATCTAGATACATAGAAAAAAGTGAACAATCATGCAGTAAGAGTCAGTTGCAAAAAGTAACCCGTCTTTTTTTTAACATTGATTAATAAAAAAGCGTATCAATGATTCATGAATCATATATCTTTAAATTATCTTCATTTCATTCTAATTTCTAACTGGATATCAATAGCTAAGTTATTAAAATGATGACCAACAATTCTAGAGAGTGAGACAAAGCCATAAATGCAAGATATGTCTGTACAGATCAATACCCTCTTCACTTCCTAGTTACGAGGGGAGTCTAAGCTTTAAAAGAAAGAACAAAGGTAGAGGTTTAAATGGGAAGAACACAGTGAAGAGCCAAAGCCTGACCCCATTTGGGGCTGCCCTGAAAACAGTAATTATATATCACCTACTCATGCAATGCACACTAAACTCATTGTCTCTCAATTACACATACATGTACTAACTGCCAAAGGAAACAGAATGGAAAAATCAACCAATGATGATAAAATTCCACAATTGAAAAACTATCAATCTCCAGTTCTGACAGAGTCAAATCTCCTGCAACCAAGCTTCATGAATTCAAAATCTATAATAATTTGGATGTGAACAGGTCTGCAGTTTAATCTTTCAACTTGTTTAAAAAAAGGAAGAAATTGGGGGAGATTCCACTTTTTGCTTTGCACACGATTCTAACAAAAGTGTTTTTTTAGTTTCAAAAAAATACAATTAGAAGTGAATTAAAGATTTGAATAATACATATAAATGAAAATACATAAAAATGTTAAACTGTTGCCTTCCCCTCCAAAAATCATATAAAATTAAAAAGCAATACAGGACTGAGAATATATGATACATACTCAATAGAGTGACAAAAGGCTAATATGATTAATAAATAAACAGCATGAATAAAATGACCTGCCAGAATATGAAGGCCTTAATTTTTAAATAACAAGCAACGTATGAAAATGAAAAGTCAAATAAGAAGGATCATTACATACAGCCAGGAAAAAACTGTAAGGAAAAATGTTCAACCTCCTAGTCATAAAAAGTATTTTAAAATTTCAGTAACGAATGTAACAAAGATGTTAAAAACATTAAAGCATTCAATGCCTATAAAAGTATAATATGGAAGTGTAAATGGATAGCTTTTCAGGAATATAGTGTGGCAAGGTGAAGGGTAGATGAGTAAGTGAAAAAGAAAAAGTAGAAAACAGCTTGCACTGTATGCTCCCATCTGTACTACATGTATTTTCTTCCTGAGATACTTTATGCACATACAAGCACTAGAACACAAGTGCCATTCCCACACTTCCCATTCCCATAGAATCATTTGAGTGCAGACATTCTTTTACTGCAGGGCTTATTAGTAGGGACTGAGGCCTGGGACAAGAGGGAAATTTTTTACTGCACAGCTTTTCTTCTGTTTGATTATTTCCCCTGGGCTTACATTATTTATTTAAAAAGAAATAAACAAGCAGATTTTAAAAATTAAATAATAAATGTTTATATCTTTTGACCCAATAACTTTTATTCTAAAATACTATTCTAAAGAATTAATCAGAAATCCAAAAAATTTAAAAAAAATTTAAAAAAAAAAGAAATCCAAAAAATTTATAATGAGGCTTGTGGCAAAATTACAGCAGTGAAAAACTGGCAACCTAAATATCTGATAAAAGAGGAATAATGAAATTGTGATATATAGATGTAACAGGAAAATATGTTTTTGAAAAATGTTTAATGAAGAAATTGCTCATAATTCAATGTTAAAATTTAAAAGTCCCAAAATACATACAATGTGCACGGTAAAAAAAAAAAAAATAGAAGGAAATATAAGTTACTGCTACTTGTAGAAACGTTAATAAAAATGAGCAGTGACAGATGAAGACCAACAAGTATGGACAGGGTAGAAAAACTAAGTACAGCAGTAAAACCAGTATGGCTTACTTAAAGCAGGGGCAAACATCCCCCTGCCTCCCTCAGAAGACCTGAAGGCAACTCTTATTCTAGCCCTGTCCTCTAATTTATAATCATAATGGTAGCTTTGTGTCTTCAGTAAAAAAATTGAACTTCATGCCATTTATACTAAACAAAAATATAATGTATTTAGCTATATAAAATCATTAAAGCTCTGATATATTTTCTTCAAATATATTTTCCTAGTTTGTTATCTGACTTAATTTTGGTCAAGTTTGGGGAGTGGGGGGTGGGGTGGATTTAGATATTTTTTCTACAATAAAATGACAACTTTACATTTTTTAATTGACAAAATGTATATAAACTTAAGTATACAACATGATGTTCTGACATACATACACTGCAAAATGACTAAATGAAGCTTATTAATATATCTATTACCTCACATTGTGTGTGTGTGTGTGTGTGTGGTAAGAACACTTAAAATCTACTCTCAGCAATTTTCAGTTATACAATACATTGTTATTAACTATAGTCACCATATTGTACAACAGATCTCTTGAACTTATTCCTCCTATCTAACTGAACTTTTGAATCCTTTGATCAACATCCTCCAATCTCTCTCCATTCCTCCCCAATGTCCCCATCCCCAGCCCCTGGTGATCACCATTCTATTCTCTATGTCCATGAGTTTTGACTTTTTTAGATTCCATGCATGAGTAAGATCATGTGGGGTTTTGTGCCTGGCTTATTTCACTTAACATGATGTCGTCCAGGTTCATCCATGTTGTCACAAATGACAGGATTTCCTTCTTTTTTAAGGCTAAATAGTAGTCCATTGTATATATACCACATTTCCTTTATTTATCTCCTGATGGACACTTAGGTTGATTCCATATCTTGGCTATTGTGAATAACGCTGCAACAAACATGGGAATGCAGGTGTCTCTTTGACACACTGACTTAATTTCCTTTGGATATATACCCAGTAGAAGAACTGCTGGATCATATGGTAGTCCTATTTTCAATCTTTTGAGCAACTCCCATATTATTTCCCATAATGGCTGTACTAATTTATATTCCCACCGACAGAGTACATGGGTTCCTTTTTCTCCACATCCTTACCTACACTTATTTCTTGTCTTTTTGGCAATAGCCATTGTAACAGATGTGGGGTGATACATCATGTGGTTTTAACTGGCATTTTCCAGATTAGTGATGTTGAACAATTTTTCATACACCTACTGGCCATTCGTACATCTTCTTTTGATAAATGCTTATTCAGGACATTTCCCCTCCACCCCCATGCCTTTTTTTTTGGTGGCTGGCCGGGATCTGAACCCTTGACCTCGGTGTTATAATACTGTGCTGTAACCAACTGAGCTAACTGGTCAGCCCCCCCATATTTTAATCAGGTTATTTGTTTTTTTGCTACTGAATTGAGTTCCATATATATTTTGGATATTAACCTCTTATAAGATGTTCAGTTTGCAAATATTTTCTCACGTTCTATAGGCTGCCTCTTCACTGTGTTGATTGTTTCCGTTGCTGTACAGAAGTTTCTGTTTAATATAATTCCATTTGTCTTTTAAGCTTGATATAATCCCATTTTGCTTTTTTCTCTGTGTTTTTGGGGTCATATCCATGAAATTATTGCTAAAACCAGTATCATAATCTTTCCCCCTATGTTTTCTTCTAGTAGTTCTACAATTTGAGGTCTTATGTTTTAGTCTAATGTATTTTGAGTTGATTTTTGTACAGGGTAAATGCTAATTTTCACAGCACCATGTATTGAAGAGACTGTCCTATCCCCACTGTGTGTTCTTGGCATCATTGCTGAAAATAAACTGAGTGTAAATGCGTGTATTTATTTCAGAGCTCACTATTTTGTTCCATTGGTCTATGTGTTTGTCTTTATGCCAATACCATGCTGTATTGATTACTACAGATTTGTAACAGACTTTGAAATCAGGTAGTGTGATGTCTCCAGCTTTCTTCTTTTTTCTCAATACTGCTTTAGCTATTCTGGATCTATTGTGGTTCCATATGAATTTTAGGATTTTTTTTTCTATTTCTGTAAAAAATGTCAGTGGAATTTTGATGGAAATTGTGCTAAATCTGTAGATCACTTTGGGTATTATGGACATTTTAACAGTATTTAGTTATTCCAATTCATGAACACAGAATATCTTTCCATTTATTTATGTCTTCTTCAATTTCTTTTACCAATGTTTTATAGTTAAAAGTCCAAGGTATCTGGCACCATAAAAATATTAAACTTCTGATATATTTTATTTTTCCCAGTTTGTCATCTGACTTAGTTTCGGTCAGGTGTTTTTTTCTTTCTTTTTCTGGGGGGGGGTGGGGGGAGGGGGCAGACATTGAGATATTTTTTATTTTTAAATGTAGAAATAACTAATATGAAAAGAAATATGCTAAGTCCTTACAGATAAATGGACAGAGACAATAATAAACATCATAAGTAATTTTAAAATGTTAAATATTACTGGTAATCAAATATATACTAAAGGAACAATGTGATTTAAATTCTTACTTAAATGCATAAATTTAAGAAAATGGATGTTCAAACACTGCTGATGGCAATAAACTGATACAGCTCTTTACAAAATCAATTTGGCAATAAGCAAATCAAGAAATTTTCAAAAACAAGTTCACACAATTTGACCCAATAATTTTATTACTCAGAATCTAGCCTAAAGAAATTATCCTAAATGTAGAAAACCTTTATGCATAAAGATTCTTAACCAAAAATATATAGAACAATCAAAAAATAAATGAAAAGAAAACGGTTTGTTTTACAGTAAATATTTTCCATTAGTTAATGTCATGTTTAGGAAAAAGTCAGGATTTAGATACATTCATTCAATAAGCACTTAAGAGACCTCTCTCTACTTAATTCATGAACTTTAAAATCTGAGAAAATGTCATTGCCATACAACCAAATAAAATTATTTCAAGTTTATGAAAATAATTATTTTTCAATTCCAATTTAATAAATGCTTAATCATAAAAAAATAGGAATTACAAATTCTAATACAGAAACTTGAATTTTTACCATTCACAGAAACAAAATCCATTACATGTTTGCCAATAGGTATCATTTAACAGTACTAGGATAGATTAACTATTTAACTAATTAGGCATCTACAACAGAGACTGTCACTTAAGAATCTAATTACAGCAAATTCTCAACTATCCTTGTAAGTGAATGAATGTACAGTCTGGGAAAGGAGTAAAGACCTTATTTCACACAATTCTTTCTATAATTTAGATATCTAATTTGAGGTTAAATTTCTTCCTGTGAAGGAAGTAGTAGAAAATAAGGAACTAGGGGCAAGATATTTTTCTAAGACAGTATCGTTAAACTCCAAACAGGTTTACCAAGGCACACATAAAGAAAAGGTAAATACTACCTATAGTTCAGAGCTAATACCTAATTCTCTCTTTCTACATGCATACATATGTATGTATGCCAATATGTATGTAGTACGTATGCGTGTATAATACAGTTATATAAAACGAATTATTATTTCACAAAAGTCAGCTAATAAAAATGGTCTAATTTTTTAAATCTGAATTTATAAAATAGTTAAAATGGATATGACTTTATATCATAGAAAGGATTTTTTTATCCTTGTGAACAAGATTCAAGAGTTTCCTTTGCACCACACGTGCTAGTTTAATAATATATGATTTATTATTTATAAAACTTTACAACATGTGACACTTGTAGATAACATTTAATTATGCCTTGCAATATTTCTGTGATGTACACAGAGTTATGAACTATGCATAAATATCATTATGTAAGTGCTTACACAATGAAGAGTCCAACTACCAGTAAATGGCTATGTCTGTCAACCTCACCATATTTTATATAGGCTTTTCATTTAGGTCCACCTATTACCTATTAATGAACCTGTCTTTTGCAAGCTATCCTTTTAATATTCCAAAAAGATGTAGTGTTGAAACTGAAAAGCAAAAGTGAGTAGCCATAAAATATGGGAAAACATCCATCCATCCAAAACTTCAGTGATGACAACTGATTTTGTTAGCATTTTGCTATCTTCTTAAATTTAGCAAATAAAAAGACAAAGATTAAAATAAACATAGAGGCTGCAAATTAGTGAATATCCATTTGTAATTTAAAAATTATTTTGGTTAAGTCACTATATGTGCAAATGTAGAGAAAGACAGGGTAGAATAATTGCTTCAAAAATCAGCTGTACCTAATTTCTCTTGAAATTAAACTACTATAATACACTTTGTCTTGTTTATCTCTGTATCTCTAGCACCTAAAATAGTAGGTACCCAATAAATATTTTTGAATGAATGAATGACTCTCTTAGACCAGGCATAAGGCACTTATAGAATTATTTGGTTTCTTGCATTCAAGGGAGAAGTGTAAGATCTCCCTTAGATACCTAATTTAACATAACATCCCCTCAATATTTTTAATATTCACCCTCTCAATAAAATATTATCCTGTTCAACATGGATATTTCTAAAAGAAGTCTTTCACACTGACTCCTAACCCCTATATACAAAGAGTACTTTTTTAAAAAAGAAATAAATTGGCCCATTTAACTGTGGGTGATAAATTTTTGGTATTTTAGCTGTTATTTTTAAAAAAACAGATCCTCAAAAAGCACTAGCCTCCCCTCTCTCCTCTTTATTTCCCTTTAAAAGGAAATAAAGCAAGGTTAGGGAATAAAAAATAAAAGAATGGTAGAGGGTATGGGAGCGGTATTTTAGAAAGAATGGTCTAGCCGTTGCCATTTAGCACTTATGAATAATATGTGATGGAGTTTGGATGTGTTGTCCCCTCCAAAACTCATGTGGAAATTTGATCTCCAATGTGGCAGTGTTGGAAACTGATTGAGTCATGTGGGCGGATCCCTCATGAATGGATTAATGCTCTCCCTGGGTGATTAATTGCATTTCCCGGGGGAGATTAATGAGTGAATTCTTGCTCTATTAGTTCCCGCGAGAACTGTTTAAAAAACCTTGCTACCTCGGGGGAGATTAATGAGTGAATTCTTGCTCTATTAGTTCCCGCGAGAACTGTTTAAAAAACCCTGCTACCTTCTCTCTCTCTCTCTCTCTCTCTCTCTCTCTCACATGACAAAAATTTTGTAGCAATGTTTTCATATCAGGCATTTTTATTCTGTGTTATTCTGAAGAGTTCACAGTTTTCTAGCAGGTTATCACTCTAAATTTGAAATGAGATCAATGGAAGGGGAAAGGGTTCACTTGAATAAATCAATTGATGGCAAAATGTCCTACAACAGTTATTTTATCAAAGTATTACTGTAGTTACAGTATATTTACAGCCAATGAGACAGACGTAATTTTTTCCACCTGAGAAAATAATACTATAACTGGTAATGAATTACATTTCTCAAATTAAGAAAATGAGCACTGCTTTGTGCTGTGAAGACACACTGGGTATCAAAATTTAACTAAGATACAATTACTATTGATAGAAATTTCCTTGGAGCTAAATGCAAACCAATAAACACAATGCATCAATTCAGCTCTACCTAATAGACTCAGACCATAAAGTTATATGGAAGTTTTAAAAAAAAGAGAGAAATTTCTTCAAATAAATTTGCATGTATCAATTGTCCAACAAAATTAATATTTCTTCATACATTCAATTATGAATAGCCAAAGCACAATAACTCTAACCAAATATTCTTAAGTACATTAAAAATGATAAGGCTGTGAAATTTTACCCACCCTAATTACCTTAATCCAAAGTAAATTTTCCTTAAAAAAAAAAAAAAGGAAGGAAGAGAGAGACAGGCAAAGACGGAGAGAGAAAGGGAGGAAATTAAGTGTGATGGTAAAGTTTCATTCTTACTTTTGAAATTAACCATGTTACATTTATGTTCTAATTCATAAACAACTGAGCTTGTATTTCTTAATACTCAAATTTGGTTATTTTTAACCAGTTCAACTATTACTCAAATGTTTTTTCCTCAACTTCATTGTATAACAGCACTTCCACCAGAAAAATAGTTAAATAAAGCACAAAAGTTTGCTAAAATCAAATAATATTAAATGTTTTTATGGAAAATTATTGGGATACTCATTTGAAATTAGTGTTTTCAATGAAGATCTTATTAAACTTTACATTATATTTCTTCAAGGTTCTCACCATTTGTACAGAAAATTTAAGGACAAAAAAGAAAATGATACTTGCAAATTATTTCCGAAAGAAATAATTCTAGCTAAGTCAAAATGACCTTAATAAAAATTTTGAAACTTTGTTTGAAAGCTATACAGATATTCATTCTGATGATACAACTCTACCTCTGGGATTTATTCTAAAGATAAAAGTAGAAAAAAAGATTTATATAAAGGATTTTCATGACAGTTTCACTAATAGCAAATATAACAGACATAATCTATATGTCCAGCTCAATGGAAATCATGAAATTATGGTACACCATTTGTACATGTGCATACAGTAGTGGCAATATACAGAATAAAATGTTACATAATAATTACAACAAACACTGACAACACCAAACGCTAGCTAGAATATGGAGCAACAGGGACTTCAATTCATTGCTGGTGGGAATGCAAAATGGTAGGACTACCTTGGCAGAAAGTTTGGTGATTTCTTACCAAGCAAAACATACTCTTACCAGGAACTGAGCTCTTTGGTATTTACCCAAATGAATTAAAAAATTATGTTCACACAAAAACCTGCTCACAGATGTTTATAGCAGATTTATTCATAATTGCCAACAAGTGGAAGTCACCAAGATGATCTTCAGTAGGTGAATGGAGAAATAAACTATGGTGCATCCACACTGGAATATTACTCAGCACTAAAAAGAAATGAGCTATCAAACCATGAAAAGACACGATGGAAGCTTGAATGCATATTATTGAGTGACAGAATTGCCAATTAGAAAAGGCATACGTTCTGTATGATTCCAACTTATAAGACATTCTGGAAAAGGCAAAACTATGGATACAGTAAAAAGATAAGTGATTGCCAGGAATTAGGTGGGAGGGAGGGATAAATAGAGGACAGATGATTTTTAAGGCAGTGAAACTACTCTGTATGCTACTACAATAGTGAATATATGTCATTACACATTTGTCCAAACCCATAAGTGTATACCACCAACAGTGAACCCTAAACTGTGGACTTTAGGTGATAATGGTACTCGCTTTGGCAGCACATATACTAAAATTGGGTGATAATGATGTGTCAGTGTAGGTTCATCAATTGTAATAAATGCACCACTCTGGTGGGGATGTTGATAATGGAGGAGGCAATGCATGTGTGTGTACAGGGAAATACGGGCAATCTCTGTAACTGCCACTCAATTTGCTATGAACCTAGATAGAAAATAAAATCTATTTTAAAAGTAGTTACTGAAGTGGGTAATGGAGCTTTTTACTTCTCTGTACTTTTCTGTATTTTTCAAATTTTCTATAATCAAGAAAATTATTTTACAACTTAGTCACGAGTTCATATTGCCATCTCCAACTTTACTGTAAACTATGTACATATTACATTTTCCTCAAGTACAGAGGAACAATAATAGTTTACTGTAAAAATAAGTTATGTCAATACTGTAACCAAGAAGACATCCTTCTAAGTAATGCAAATTACACAGCCCAAGAAAATAAAATGAGTGGAACATGTTTTAAAGCATTCTAATGTTTTTCCTCTGGCAACTAAGCACTGAAAATAACTTGCTCAGAATTTCTTCCTGGCTTTACCATTCTTATTTTTCTTAATTCCTCGGGTTAATTCTCTTCAAATCTTTGCATATGCCATTTTGGCATTTAGATCTACTGTGCTTTACATCTCCTTTCTTTTCCTACTAACTTTATGTTCCTTACTTCTTGCGCCTTCTTTTTTAAAGTTTCCACTGTTCCTTCCTTAACCTTAGCCAAATCCCAATGCTCATCTAGCTATGATACATTTGGTGATGTCTTTAGCTGTATCTACTTCATCACTGTCATATTTTAAGTATCCATGTCAATATGTTCCATTAAGTGAGGCTAGTGCTTATAATCCATTTTCCACTTTCCGTAAAGGAATTTTGGAAGAGTTCTTCTTATAGCAAATTCCTTCAATGTCTCTGACCTGTACTCCTTAGGGCATAGGCAGAAGAGGAAAGAAATGATTCAGAAGAATATATCTGTAGATACATAATCCAGAATTCTACCACCACAAAAGGAAATGTGCAGGTTTTCAAAGGAAAACCGCAGCTCACAAAAAACACTGGATAATTTTTCCCTCTGATTTTCAAAAGATATAAATGTATGGTAATTGTTTTTTTAAAACCATCTGCCTTGGGTTGAATATCCCCCCAAAACTTAATCCCCACTGTAACTGTTGGGAGGGTGGGAAATCCTATTATGGCAATTGAAAGGCAGGGCCTTCAGGGAGGTGATTAGACTGTAGGATCATACAACAGTGAATGGATTAATAATGGTGGTCAGGGGAGCAGTTCTGACGATTTTAAAAGGAAAGGAGAGTGCATGAGGAACTATCCTGTCTGTGCTCAACCATTTTCTGCTACGGGAGACCCCTGGGTTACTGTTGCCACCACCAACGCCTTCAACAGCTGTGTTCCCAGGAATTTGGACTTCCCAGCCTCTGAAACTGTAAGCAATAAATTTAATTTTCTTTATAAATCTCCCAGTTTCAGGTATTTATAAGAAACAGAATCAGACTAATACACCATCATTTGGAGCTATTTTTAAAAAGCTCCCAGTAAAATAATCAGAATCACAGAGTTTTTTCCCCACCATGGCTTAAACCATTTCCTAGCCTTAGTTCAATATATTTAGACATCAACAGCATTTGTGTTATTTTTGGTTTTCTTTTTTATTTTGTCAATATACAATGTGGTTGATTATTGTGGCCCATTACTGAAACCTCCCTCCCTCCTCCCTCTCCCCCTTCCCTCCCAACAATGTCCTTTCTGTTTGGTTGTGGTATCAACTTCAAGGAATTATAGTTGTTATGACTTCTTCCCTCCCACCCCAGTTATTTGTGTATTTATTTATTTTTAGCTCCCACAGATAAGTGAGAACATGTGATATTTCTCTTTCTGTGCCTGACTTGTTTCACTTAATATAATTCTCTAAAGGTCCATCCATGTTGTTGGAAATAGCAGTATTTCATTCGTTTTTATAGCTGAGTAGTATTCCATTGTGTAGATATACCACA
>NW_007735538.1:1879-23491 GCF_000696425.1 Galeopterus variegatus | reverse complement strand
CATCCATGTCATTGCAAATGGCAGTATTTCATTCTTTTTTATAGCAGAGTAGTATTCCATTGTGTAGATATACCACATTTTCCGTATCCACTCATCTGATGATGGACATTTGGGCTGGTTCCAACTCTTAGCTAATGTAAAGAGTGCTGCAATGAACAACAGCATTTGCTCTTTAAGCCCATTTAGTCGTCTATTCATTAGACAACTCTTAAGCATCTACTTTGTGCAAAGAACAGAGAACCAATGAGATGTCATTAATTTAGGGCCCACTCACTAATGCAGAATTTGTGGCAATATGGTTAGGGGATGCATCTTTATCCCAAGAAAAAGTTTAACAACTTAGTGACATAAAGATAATTCTAAACATCTAAAGTTAGAAACAAAAATTATTTTCAAACATCCTGAGAAAATTTATAAAGAAACATTTATTATGCAAATCACCATCTATAGTAAGCTTCTATTACTGCTCTAGGTCTTAGACAAAAACTAAATGAACATACAGATCTTTCACTCAAGTACTTTTCAGACTTGTTAATGGGACAAGACATATAATTAAAATAAGATCAATAATACAAAGTAGCATACAATGGACGTGCAGGCAATAAAAAACATCAAGAATTCAGAATAGGAAGAAACTGTAGTAAGACACTCTTGACAAAAGAGTTTTAACTAACAGAGGAAATAGCACGTAAGCCAGGCAGTAAGGAAAATAGGATGAACAGAGAGAAAAGAGGATTTTTAAGAAAAAAGGTAATAGGATGAAAAAACTACACTATATGCAACAATGGTGGCCAAAATAAAATTCTCTATGTACCTGAAAGTAATAAAATGGTTTCATAAAGTATTCTATTATTGAGATAGACTTTGACATATGAATATGCAATAGAAAAATTTTACTCTATTATCTCATTACTACAAAATAGTAATAATAGCAACTTATACTTATAGCGTTTTATAGCTCATAAAATATTTTTGCATATGAAAGTAAATTATTCATTATTTAGTAGCAGCTTTTAGTAAATTTTACTTTATTAAGAATTTTTTCACATAGTTCTTTTTAAATTATTTTTCAACTTTTATTAAAATAAGCCTTTATTATGTGCATTTGTAATTGAAAAGATGTCCATTCTAGACGACATTTCCTAATTAAAATTAAGGTTACCATGAAAATCTTTGGAATACAGAAACTTAATCAGCAGCCAAAAACATAAGTAAAAACCCACCAAAAGAAACCCACAATTAAAAAAAAAATACCAGAAAGTAGAGTCTATTTTTTCAAACACAGATAGGATTATTCTGATTCTTCAATTACTTTTGTATCTAAAATAAACTTTTCAAATGTATCTCCACATAGGAAGGCAAAATAATCAACAGATAAAAGAGAAAAACAGATGAGGGGTGAAAAATAAGATTAAACACAACATGAACCTACATTAAATTAATCTCCAGATATTTAAATTCCAATCAATTGCACTAAGAAACATTTAGCACCCTTGGATACCTAAATCAATAAAAGGACAGTGAGCTAAGAGGTCTTGGCTTCCCTAAATCCAGGTGGAAATAATCAGAGTAACTCCTTGATTTTAGATAATCAATCACAGCATAATCATCAAATTTGAGAATAAAACTAAGGAAGTAACTATAATATTTAGATTCCTGAATTAGCATCCAAGAAGAATAAGGAACCCTGAAATATTGTGCTAAATCTAATAGGCTATTCAACAAAAATAAATGTAAAATCTTGTGCTTGAATCAAAAAAGCTTGTACAGGATGACAAATATGACTTAGCAGCAGCCCACATGAAAGAAATGTTCAATATGAATTAATATAGTAGTATATTTGACTGTCCTACCAAAAGAGCTAATTTTATTTTAAAATTCATTAATAGACTATCAGTACTAGAAAAGAAAAGGTAATAGTCCTAGAAGGATGAGGGGGTAAAAAAAAAAAAAAAGTCATGAGCCATGGTCAAAAGTGTCAGTGATGCACAGCCTGCAAAATGAAAATGCTCAAATACTTAATAGGCTGTCAAGTATTTAGAGGGCTTGGTCTTATTTCACCAGGATAAAGAGGGTAGAATTAAACCAATGGGTTAAAACGATAAGAAGGCAAATTTTAACTCAATGTACCAAAGACCTTTTTTGTAATCATGAGAGGTATTAAGTTTTTTATGGGCTGGGCAAGGAACACCAAGGATTGTTGACAATCACTGGAATTTAGAAGAGGCAAGGACAGATTGTCCCCCATAGCCTTTGGAGGGAACATGGCCCTTCCACCACCTTGATTTGAGACTTCTAGCCTCCAGAACTGTAAAAGAATAAATTTCTGCTGATTTTAAGCAAAAAAAGAAAAATTATGGGCTGAGAAATTAACCATTTGGGGGGTGGGAAATGTGAGTGTTCAATCACTGATAAGAGTAAAGGTACAGGTTGAAGCTGGGGATATCTCAGAAGCTTTATTCATTGAATAGAAGTTTGGACCAGATGGCCTTTACAATATCTCCTAAATATAACATTATATGAGGGTACTTGAAAAAGTTCACGGAGAGATTTGTATCATCTTTCAATTTTGTTTTTCCGTGAACTTTTTGAAGTAAATACGGTTTAAATATTTGTTATTACTAAAATGTGGCCCAGATAGAATAAATGACTCCAGAGTGACCACCAGGACCAAGAAGTGGCAGGCTCACCGGTCAAAACTGAATCTAAGGCAACCACTAGCACAACCACCACTACTCCCCACCACTACTCCCCACCACTCTTCCCCTCCACCCAAACATTAAGATAAACTCTATTTCTCCACATTATTTAAGTCTGTGCGGTTCCCCATAATTCACTGTGGACAAATGTTCCATGGTTTCCAAACCAATGTGAAGTAAGATAAAAGCATGTTATTTATACCCTATGGAAAATATCTGACCCCACCAATCAAAGATTATTCAACTCACTCCATGTCAGTTGGTTCAATAAGTAAATTTGGAGCAAGCAGAGTTCCAATCAAAAATGGCAAAAGGTATATCACTATAAAACTGTTATCTAAAATAGTACGTAATTTACAAACACATTTACTCCTTTGAAATTTCCCCAGATGTTAGTTTTTCAAAGAGCTGATAATTTCTACCTCTTATATTCATTAAATCCTTTTAATCTAATCTATCTTACAATTAAAAACCATACTTTTTAGTCCACAAGAGTTGAAGTGGATAAATTACACTAATATTGACAATTACAAAGTCATCTAAACGGATAATGTGTTATAATAGGTTCACGGTACTAAATCAGATTACTGTGTCATTTCAGTGTATTCTTGGCATATCAAAATATATAATTTATAAAATGTAAATAAGATATTTTAGCGAATGTCTGCCTTCCTTTACTGACTGCCCTATATATCTGCAAAATTAAGAGTATTTGAAAGCAGAATGGTTTGCAGATCAAAGCACAGTCATGTGCATAATCTATTCCTGTCTTTTAACAATTCCATTTTGATTTTACACAGTAAGGAGTAATACCACGTGCAGGTGAATCACAGTCCACAAGAAATACCATGGAAGGAGTAATCACAGTGCAGGAGAAATACAATGGAAGTTCCAAAACAAAAGATTAACCAAATGCACAGGGTCTTAATAAGCTATTCTCCTCCTCCAAACACACACACACACACACACACACACACACATACACACACACACACAATTTTAACCCCTTCTATAGCAGAAACTGTATGCTCCCTCCAGGGTCTCTCCCCTGAGTAGTAAGAAACCAAACGTTTATCTAGGCAAAGTTTTTCCCCAAAGTTTAGGGAATAACAAAGCTAGGAATCAACTTCAACAAAAGAAGAAATTAACTTATTCTATTTAAGTTCATTTTTAATTGAATCTAGAAAGCCTCGCTATTTCATTCAACCAGTCATTCCTTTTGATAAATAACCACATTTATCAGCCACACTCCCATTAAATGTCACCAAAATGATCATCTCAAGTTGAAATATATATGCCTTACAAATGAAATAACAATTAATCCTAGTTACAGTTAACTCAAGTGGAGATTTTTCAGATATTTTTAATGTAAATCAAATTCATACAGTAACTGTACTGAATAAAATATAATATTAATACATTAATGGTATTTTCACATGCACATGACTTCTCACTTTATAAATATAAACCAGCTCTAAGAGAGAATGTACTTAAATATCTAAAATTAATTTGTAAAACCTGAGAAAATTAATTTTTTTAAATATTTAAAAATTCTTTATTCATAAGACACAGTGAGTTAGAAAACCAGTAACTACTCATTAAATTCTGAACAAGTCACTAAAGAAGTGAATAAGTAAATTTGGGGGCTGAATATTCCAGACTAGTCATCTGTGTTAATCTGGCTTTAAAATTGTTTCTTCTGTGGTGCTGCGGGACCTCCAGCCCAGGTCAGTCCCCACCACACCCCGAGTCAGCTATGCCAGAAAAGGCAAGCGCTATGAGACCCCCAGCCCAGCCCAGTGCCTGCCGCCCAGAGAGGCCTGAAAGCCACCAGGCCCACACGCCCTGAGCCAGCCATGCCAGAAGAGGCAGGCACCGCAGGACCCCCAGCCCAGGCTGGTTCTTGCTGCCCAGAATTGGCAGTCCCGTCAGTATCCAGGCCAGACATCAGGATAAAACGAGTGGACTGTGATACTCCCTGCCACAATGACTAAACACCAAAGGAAAGATACCAGAAATATGAAAAATCAAGGAAGTACATCACCACCAAAGGAAAGTAATAACTCTCAAGCTCTACATCCTATAGAACAGGAACTCTTTGAAATGACTGACAAGGAACTTAGAGCAACAATTCTAAGGAAACTAAATGAGATACAAGAAAACTCAGACAACACAATGAAACAAGAAAAAATATACAGGATCTGAAAGAAGAAATGTACAAAGAAATCAATGCCTTGAAAAAGAATGTAGCAGAGCTTGTGGAGCTGAAAGATTCATTCAATGAAATAAAAATACAACAGAGAGTCTAACCAGCAGGCTAGAAGAAGCAAAAGAGAGAATTTCTGACCTTGAAGATAGGATGTTTGAATTAATGCAGGTGGACCAGAAAAAAGAATTTTAAAAATTGAAGAAAATCTAAGACAGATCACAGACAACCTTAAATGCTCAAATATCCGAATCACGGGTATTCCAGAAAGGGAGGAAAAAGGAAATGGCATTGAAAACATACTGAATGAAATAATAGCAGAGAACTTTCCAGATATAGGGAAAGTCACAGATCTTCAGATTCAGGGGGCCCAAGGATCCACGAACATATTCAACCCAAAAAGGTCCTCTCCAAGACATGTTTATAGTCAAACTGCAAAACTCAAAGATAAAGAGAGAATCTTAAAAGTTGCAAGGGAGAAGCAGCAAGTCACCTATAAAGGAGCCCCAATCAGACTAACATCAGACTTTTCATCAGAAACCCTAAAAGCCAGAAAAGAATGGGATGATATATTCAAAATACTAAAGGACAAAAATTGCCAGCCAAGAATACTTTACCCAGCAAGGATCCTTCTGAAATGAAAGACAAATAGTATATTTCTCAGACAAACAAGAGCTGTGGGAGTTCACTACCACATGACCAACCTTACAAGAAATTCTCAAGGAAGTACTGGGTTGGATACCTGAAAAATAACCATTACTGCCATGAATACTCAAAGAACAAAACCTATCAGTAAAACAGAAATGCTAACAATAAAGAAAAAAATAGTTTATCTACCACCCCAAGAAACCAACAAATACAGAAGACAAACAGAAAATCAGAAAGAAAGGAACAATAGATACGTAAGACATCTAAACAAAAATCAATAAAATGCTAGGAGTAAATCAACACCTTTCAATAATAACTCTAAATGTAAAGGGATTAAATTCCCCACTCAAAAGACACAGACAGACTGACTGGATTTAAAAGATGGACCCAACAATATGCTGCTTTCAGGAGACTCACCTCATCTGTAAAGATACACATAGACTAAGAGAGAAAAGATAGAAAAAGATATACCATGCAAATAGAAATGAAACATGAGCTGGAGTAGCTATTCTTATATCAGATAAAATAGACTTTAAAGCAAAAACCATAAAAAGAGACAAAGAAGACCACTATATAATGATAAAAGGATCTATCCATTAAGAAGACATAACAATCATAAATATATACGTACCCAACGTTGGACCAGTCAGATTTATAAAGCAAACGCTATTACATCTAAAGAATGAGATAAATACTAACACCATAATAGCGGGGGACCTGAACACCCCACTCACAACACTGGACAGATAATCTAGGCAAAAAATAGAGAAACATAAGATCTAAAAAACACTTTAGGCCAATAGGACTTGGCAGATCACTACAGAACATTCCTTCCAAAAACCTCAGAATATTGATTCTTCTCATCAGCTCTTGGAACATTCTCCAGGACAGACTACATGCTAGGTCAGAAAGCAAATCTAAACAAATTTAAAAAAATAGGAATTATTCTGTGTATTTTTTTCAGATGACAATGGATTAAAATCAGAAATCAATAATAAACAAAACTCTGGAAACTATACAAATGTGGAAATTAAACAACATTCTACTTAATGACATATGGGTCCAAGAAGAAATTAAACAGGAAATTAAAAATTTCTTGAAAATAATGAAAATAATGACACATCATACCAAAACCTGTGGAATGTTGCAAAAGCAGTACTAAGGGGGAAGTTTATCGCATTAAATGCTTATTTTAGAAGAATGGAAAGATGGCAAATGAACAACCGAACACTTCACCTTAAAGACCTAGAAAAACAACAACAATCAAAACACAAAGTAGGGCCGGCCCGGTGGCGCTTGGGAGCGACTCCCGCCAAGGGTTCAGATCCCATATAGAGACCAGTCCACTCACTGGTTGAGTGCGGTGCGGGCGCGACACCGAGGGTTGCGATCCCGTTGCCGGTCGCCGTACGGGCGCGACACTGAGGGTTGCGATCCCGTTACCGGTCATGAAAAAAGACAAAAAAAGGAAAACAAACAAAAAAAAAACACAAAGAAAGAAATAATTAAGACAGAAAGAAATAATTAAGATCGGAACAGAACTAAAAGAAATAGAAACCCGAAAAAATGATACAAAAGGTCAATGAAACAAAAAGTTGGTTTTTTGAAAAGATAAATGAAATTGACAAACCTTTAGCAAGGCTAAATAAGGAAAGGATAGAGAAGACCCAAATAACAAAAATTAGAAATGAAAAAGGTGATATCACAACTGATACCTCAGAAATACAAGGAATCATTAGAGATTATTATAAACAACTATATGCCAACAAATTTGAAAATCTGGAGGAAATGGATAAATTTCTGGATACATACAAACTACCAAAACTGAGCCAAGAAGATAGAGAAAATCTGAACAGACCAATAACAATAAAGAGATTGACACTGTTAACAGAAGGCTCCCAATAAAGAAAAGCCCAGGACTGGATGGGTTCAATGCAGATTTCTACCAAACCATCAGAGAGGTACTTATACCAATTCTCTAAAAACTATTACAAAAGATTGAAACAGAAGTCATTCTCCCAAACTTATTCTATGAAGTAAGCATCACCCTGATACCAAAACCAAAGATACGTCAAAAACAGAAAAGTACAGGCCAATATCCTTGATGAATATAGATGCAAAAATCCTCAATAAAATACTAACTAACAGAATACAGCAATACATAGACAAAATTATCCACCATGATCAAGTGGGATTCATCCCAGGGATGCAGGATTGGTTCAACATATGCAAATCAATAAATGTGATACACCACATCAATAAAAGCAAAGACAAAAACCATATGATCATCTCTATAGATGCTGAAAAAGCATTTGACAAAATTCAACATCCATTCAGGATAAAGACTCTCTACCAGTTAGGTACAGATGCAAAGTATCTCGACACAATAAAAGCCATATCTGACAAGCCCAAGGCCAATATCATCCAGACGATCCAGAGAACAGGAACTAGACCAGGATGCCCACTCTCACCACTCCTATTCAATGTAGTGCTGGAAGTACTAGCCAGAGCAATCAGAGGAGAAAAGGAAATAAAGGGCATCTAGATTGGAAAAGATAAAGTCAAACTGTCCCTGTTTGTGGATGATATGATCCTATATATCGAACAGCCTAAAGCCTCTACAAACAACCTCTTAGAGTTGATAAATGATTTCAGCAAAGTTGCAGGATACAAAATCAACACTCAAAAATCAGCATTTCTATACTCCCACAGTGAACATGCAGAAAAAGAAATCAAGAAATCTAGCCCATTTACAATAGACACCAAAGAAAATAAAATACTTAGGAATAAAGTTAACCAAGGATGTGAAAAATCTCTACAAAGAGAACCATAAACCTTGAGTTGACAGAAATTAAAAATGACACAAGACGATGGAAAGATATCCCATGCTCTTGGAGCAGATGAATTAACATGGTGAAAATGTCCATATTAACCAAAGTGATCTACAGATTCAATGCAATCCCCATCAAAATTCCAATGATGTGTTTCTCAGAAATGGAAAAAACTATCCAGACATTTGTATGGAATAACAAAAGACCACGCATAGCCAAAACAATCTTGAGCAAAAAAAATAAAGCTGCAGGCATAACACTACCTGACTTTAAACTATACTACAAAGCTATAATAACCAAAACAGCACGGTACTGGCATAAAAACAGACACACGGATCAATGGAATAGAATAGAGAACCCAGAAATCAACCCATACACCTACAGTCATCTAATCTTTGACAAAGGCACCAAGTCTACACACTGGGGAAGAAACTGCCTCTTCAGCCAATGGTGCTGGGAAAACTGGATATTCATATGTAGGAGAATGAAACTAGACCCATCCCTCTCACCACATACTAAAATGAACTCAAAATGGATTAAAGAATTAAATATACATCCTGAAACAATAAAACTCCTTAAGGAAAATATAGGGGAAACACTCCAGGAAGTAGGAGTGGGTACAGACTTCATGAATATGACCCCAAAAGCACAGGCAACCAAAGGAAAAATAAACAAATGGGATTATATCAAACTAAAAAGCTTCGGCACAGCAAAAGAAACAATCAACAGAGTGAGAAGACAACCAACAGAGGGGGAGGAAAGATTTGCCACATATACATCTGAAAAAGGATTAATATCCAGAATATACAAGGAACTCAAACAATTTTATAGCAAAAAACCAAATAACCCAATTAAAAAATGGGTAAAGCAGCTGAATTGGCATTTCTAAGGAAGATATACAAATGGCCAACAGACACATGAAAAAATATCCAAAATACTGAGAGTGATAAGTGCTGGAGAGGTTGTGGAGAAAAAGGCACTCTCATACACTGTTGGTGGGACTGCAAAATGGTGCGGCCTTTATAGAAAATGGTATGGAGGTTCCTCAAACAATTACAGATAGATCTACCATATGACCCAGCTATTCCACTGCTGGGAATATACCCAGAGGAATGGACATCATCATGCTGAAGGGATACCTGTACTCCCTTGTTTACTGCAGCACTATTTACAATAGTAAAGAGTTGGAATCTGCCCAAATGTCCATCATCAGATGAGTGGATAAGGAAACTGGGGCATATCTACACAATGGAATTCTACTCTGCTATAAAAAATAACGAAATACTACCATTCTCAACAATATGGATGGACTTAAGAAAATAATATTAAGTGAACCATGTCAGACACAGAAAGAGAAATATGACATGTTCTCACTTATTTATGGGAGTTAAAAATAAACAAACACAAACAAATAAAGGGAGGGAAGAAGATACAACAATCACAAAAATTCCTTGAAGTTGTTAAGACAAGTGAACTGATATGATGTTAGAGGGCAGGAGGGAGGGAGAAGGGAAAGAAGACCAGGAAAGGGTCATAAAAATCAACTACAATGTAAATTGAGAAATTAAAATAAAATAAATTTTAAAAAAAGAACAGTTAAATATGAAAAAAAAAATGTTTCTTTTATCCACAATAAAAAGTACTATGTATCTGAATTTAAAAAAAACAGCAACCCTATCCCTACTTCCTGACCCCCATCACTCTCCTCCATCTCTACCACCAACACCAAGTTAAAGTGAATGTCCTTTCAAATTTCAAATAACCAGGACTTCTTTTTTTCTTTTAAAAAAAAATCAACAAAATATGCAACCTTTATCCAGACTGACCAAGAAAAAAGACCAAAATTACTAAAATCAGAAATAAAGCAGGGGAATTTTTAAACTGGCATTATGGATTTTTGTGGTGGTGAGACTTAGTTTCTTTTTCTTTCTCATTTGTATTTTTACCCACGGCTTTTGTTCTTGTATATTCATTGTAGTAATTATCATTTTTCAGCTTCTGGGTGCAGGACTTCCTTGAGGATTTCATGTAGGGCTGATCATGTGGTGGTGACCTCCTGTAGTTTTTGTTTGTCTAGAAAATACACTATTTTTTCCCCCATTTCTGAAGGATAGCCTTTTTTGGTATAGTATTCTTGGCTGGCACTTTTTTCTTTTAGTATTTTGAATACGTCATCCCATTTTCTTCTGGCCTATAGAGTTTCTGTTGAGAAGTCTGCTGTTAGTCTGTTAGCAGCTCCCTTATAGATAATTTGATGCTTTTCTCTTGCTTCTTTTAAGATTCTCTGTCTTTGAGTTTTGCCAGTTTGACCATAAAAAATCTTGCAGAGGATCTTTTTTGATTGAATCATTTTGGGGATCTTTGAGCCTTCTGGATCTGAAAGTCCATGTCTCTCCCTATATCTGGGAAATTTTCCACTATTATTTCATTGAATAGGTTTTCCATGCCTTTACCTTTCTCCTCCCCTTCTGGAACACCCATGATTCAAATATAGACAGGAGTGGAGGGCAGCCCTCTCCACCGGAAGCAGCAAGACAGCACATTCAGGGTCCTAGGGCAGGAGCCAAAGGCATCACCCCACCACCCAGAAGCAGGTGAAAGAGCATGCCAAAAACAGCACTTCCGGGCTGGCCCAGTGGCGCACTGTAGCGCTCCCGCCGAGGGTTCAGATCCCACATACAGACCGGCCACTCACTGGCTGAGCGAGGTGCGGGAGCAACACCGAGGGTTGCGATCCCGTTGCCGGTCCCAGTCCGGTACAGGCGCGACACTGAGGGTTGCGATCCGTTGCCGGTAACGAAAAAAGACAAAAAGGAAAAAAAAAAAAACAGCACTTCCATGAGGGTGGCCCACCACAACCACGGCTTCCACAAAAGCAGCTTGACACCTCAGCAGTAACCACAGCCACCGGGCAGGCAGATTGCCAGACATTTGACAACAATGACACAAGAAGAGTCACCAGTGGAGAGGAAAAAGAAAAGGACATCTCTCTCCTCAAAGCCCACTCCAGAGTAATAGAAGAAGCAACTGCTCTACCAGATGACCAGACATCAGTGTAGAGATACTAGAAATACAAAAACCCAAGAAAATATGACACCACCAAAAGAATACAGTAATTCTCAAATACCAAACCCTATAGAGAAAGAAACCCTTGACATGACTGAAAAGCAATTCCGAGCAACAACCTTAAGGAAATTCACTGAGATATGAGAAAACTCAGACAACAAAATAAAACAAGAAAAAAGAATCCAGGATATGAAGGAGAAAATTTACAAAGAGATTAATATCTTAAAAAAGAATGTAGCAGAACTCATGGAACTGAAAGATTCATTTAATGAAATAAAAAGCCACAACCGATAGCTTAAGCAGCAGGCAAGAACAAGCAGAAGAAAGAATTTCTGATCTTGAAGAAAGAATTTTCGAAATAGCTCAGGCAGACAAAAAAAAGGAAAAAAGAATTTTTTAAAAAGTGAAGAAAATTTAAGTGAGCTAGCAGACAACCTTAAGGGCTCAAATAACCAGGTCTTATACCTTGCATTATACCTTCAATTAGAGATAATGTTTAAAGGAACATAATTTGAATAATTAGAAAAGTACAAACGTACTGCTACAACTGAGGTTTCATTCTTGAGTATATAAATATAAACCAACTTTAAAAGGATGTATTTAAATATCTAAACTCCACTTGCTAAAACTGAGGAAAAGGGATTATAATTTTTTTACTTAAAAAATTCTTGTTCTGAGGTTATATTTTCACAATATATACTAGATTAGAAAACCAGTAATCACATTGCAAATGAAGAATAAATCACACCAAAAAGTAACTAAGAAGAACTATTCTGGCTTAGTCATTAAATGTTTACCTTTTATATCGGAAATAAACTTTGAAAATTTAGATATTACTAAAGTCACTTTCAATATTTGCTTGTAATCCATAAGTAAATCATGTTTCCTTTTAGATTATTGCAAGAAACTTCTCCCTTTTCTTTGACTACATGAAAATATACTAATTAGTTAGCATAGTTCCTTATTTAATAGTGCTTTCTCCTTCTAAGGGATTTTGTTTTACAATGTTTTTAATTTGTGCTAAATAACACAATTTTTGTCTTGGAAACATTCCAAAGCTTATATAGTTTAAAAGAAAATTCAATAAAATGCATAAAAGTAACATTTAAAAAACTGACTAGGTCCTCTACAGACCTTTAAATATTTCCTGATAATACTATTGACAAAAAAGGAGGTGTCAATAAATGGAAGCAGCTAGAACCTGGCTTGCAAATGTCCATCCTACAAAGCTGCAGCATCTGAGAAATTCAAGCCCCTAGCTAGGCTGACTGCATGTTTCTAGTTCCCTTACAGGGGACCACTGTTGTAAACATTCTCCTCCAGTTCCTTGTCCTACTACATCCAAACTATTCTACACTCCTTTGGTGCCAACTTGATCCAATCTCAATACTATTTCATCTCCCCTGAACTCCTGTCCTTTTTCTAGGTACCAAGGATTCTCCACTCCCAGAATGATTTTTCCTGTACCTATCTCCAAGTACAACCACTTCAATTTATTTTGCTAACTCCTAGGAGCCCTGTCACCTTCCTCTCATAGCTACAGATGACACCCTTTCCCCTCTTGCCGTTGCTACTAGCATAGTAGGTAAAGGAAGAAATTGCCTTTCACTGCCAATGGGCTGGGAGAATAAATGGAAAAAATCCCTGCTGCTCAGGAGATATGGAAGTCAAGGGGGAATAAAAAAGGACCATTCTTCCAGTTATCGAAATTGCTTTTAAAGCTAAGTATATTCTCCAAATTTTAGATTTATAGCTGAATCTCATATCCCCAAAGACAACAGGAAACAATAACATTGTTACTTCTGGAGTTCAGCTGCATTATGGGTACCATCGGGGAATGTAATTACAATTTACAATATTTTCTCTGTTGGAGATATGTTCTTTGTCCCAAATAAACCAATTTACATACCACCTTTTGAAAGACAACGTATTTAAACGCTAGCGGGAGAGCAGCATGTAGAGTTATTAATTCATATTTTCCCATACTAAGAAAGGGTAAGGAGATAAAACTATAAACTGCTGAAAAGCAGAAGCCTTGCATATCTTGTTCAGCACTGTGTCCCTCACCTGGCATTTGACATACTTTAAGCATTTGACAAATATCTGGGGAAAGTAAGTAGGTGACGGTTGGGGATAGGATGAGGCTCAACATTCTCAAGAAACTCCATCCACAATGAACTGGTGCCTATGATTAGTTAGGGTAGAATACAGGGCATTTCAGATATTGGGAAGAAAGGAGTCTTTTTTATCCTTCCAGTTACATTAGATAAGCGGGGATTCCTTTTAAAATAATCTTAATTTACCCATGGTCAAAAACCTTATCTACCCATGACAGGCTGTCAAAAATTAGATCTGTCCACTTGAAGACATTAAGTCATCTTTCACTGGTAACACTACAAGATATCTTAAAATGATAAATGCTTTCAACTTAACCTGCCACAAAAATAAAATGGAGGGCTGAGGACATTTTTCTGAAGAAAACTGAGAAGTAGAGGGAGAAAGACTTGCTATACTAGAAAACCCTTTCAGACTGAATTGTCCAGATTGGTTGTTCCACTTCTTATTTCATTAACTTAAGTACTCAAGTATGTTTTTATTACAACAGTCTACAACAGCTTCTACTGGAATTTATAACCTAGTGTTTATTTACATGAAATGCTTTGTTAATATCCCTTGCCTGATTTTCTGTTTTAACCAGATTAATATCAATGGAAATAAAACCATTATTTCAAGAAATAAAGCACAAAAAGGTAAATATAATAGTTAATTACTATAATTACCAGCCCAAATATTTTTAATCTTATTGTTTCTAGAACTACTTAGAAAAGACTTTGAAAAACAAAGTGAGGCAGGACCTGGGGTTCCAGCTCTGCTATCTAATTTTCTGAAGGCCACTAAAAATTCTCCAAAAAGGAATAAGTTCTCAAATAGGCAAGGTAAAATGCCAGGTAAATATTACATTGTTGTAAGAATTAAGCCCCAAAATCAAGCAATAATTACTCGAATATCCAAACAATACAGTAAGATAATAGAAGAAACATATTAACTGAACAAATATTGACATTATGTAAATATAACTATAATTATTTGCCCCTCAGCTAAAATTATTTCTCTAAAATCTCATCTATATATTCCTTTGAAAAATAAGTTCATTACATTGTGTTTTATATCCCAACTAATTGTTATATTCAATTTATTTTTTAAGACACTATCTTCTCAAATATAAATGATGATACTGGAAAATTTATGTAACCATTTAAAATAATCAGATTACAACTAACATAGAATATAAATGAAATACAAAGAAAAGATATAAAAAGTAGAAGTTTTTTTTAGATTTTACTTATATTTTGTTTTAATTTTTTAATTTATATTTATTTTTGTGGGGTACAGTGTGTTGTTTCAATACATGCATATACTACACAATGATTAACTTAGGGTAAGCAAAAGATTTTTATTTTTATTTTTATTTTATTTTATTTTATTTTTTTTGTCTTTTGTCTTTTTTCCGTGTCTGGCAACGGATCGCAACCCTCAGTGTTGCCCCCGTACCAGACCGGGGACCGGCAACGGGATTGCAACCCTCGGTGTTGCTCCCGCGCCTCGCTCAGCCAGTGAGCGGGAACCGGTCTGTATGTGGGATCCGAACCCTCGGGCGGGAGCGCCGCCGCGCTTCCCAAGCGGCGCACTATCCAGTGCGCCACCGGGCCGGCCCTAAGCAAAAGATTTTTAATATAAAATACCAATCATAAAATCAGATTATAGTAAAAATTAAGTTTAGGATTTTTTTGTATATTAAGGATTAATTCTTCTATGTTATGTGTGAACAATAAAGTAAATGGTCTAATGTAGTCTATAATGCTATGTACACTGAAGGTATTTAATAAATAATTTTTAATCTGAATGTTCCATCTATTTCCACATTTCTTAGTTTACACCAGTTTCAAAAACTGGTACAATTTAGCTCAAAACAAAAAGATAAGAAAGCGAACACCAAAAGTTATCCTATTCTAACACATAACTCATTTTCAACAATGAGGAATGGCTGAGTGGTGGCAAAGAGAGTGGAAGAAGAGGCATTCATTTAAACTGTATGCATCTACCAGGTTCAAATAAAATAATAAATGCAAACTCCGCAGTGCAACTTGTATGAAAATAAAATAGCCAATAGTTGAGAGTAGGGTCTAAAAAAATTTATAAACTTAGTATGCCAGGAATAAGTTTAAGAAATAATAAAGCAAAAGGAGCACTGGCACATGATTTAAGCTTCTAAAATCTGGCAGAAGAATTCTGCTTAAATAGGTTTAGGCACTTTGAATGACACTGGCATCCATTAGATCACTTATCTACACTAACATAATACCTCATCTCAGTTATGAAGTCCTTATTCATGATACACTGTATAGTATGAATTTGAGACTCAGGAAGATTTGAGATTGAAACAGGAAAAATATTACAACAGTCCAAATAAATAATTTCTAAGTGTAATGTAAGATACAGTATTGTCTTTGTTACTGAAAGCTCTGTTTTTTTTTTTAAACTGAGTTATTTTGGATAGCCATTATTTAATTCCTAATTCATAAAAAAATACTTAAATTAAATCCACTAAAAAAAATCGCTAAGAACATTCAGGCAGCTTGCAGATGCCACTACTTATGCCCAAGATGGCAAGAGGACAGGGAATCAAAATGTTCTTTATACTCCTTTATACTCCATCACAGTCTTTATACTCCTTTTCTACAACAGCAGCCACATCAATGCCTATCTCACTCCTGGGAATAAAAGTAGTGCAGGAAAGTGTAAATGAAGCAGATTACTTCTTTAGTCTCAGTAAGCATCATCCCATTCAATTGGGTTATTTTTAGATGAAATACATACAAAAAAGGAAGCCAAAAACTGATTAATCCAATAAGTCACTAAAAAAATGAAAATATGTAAATGAGTAAAAAAAATAAAGGCAAGTGCTATGGTTTGATTTGTCCCCTCCAAAATCATGTTGAAATTTAGTTGCTATTGTAACATTATTAAGAGGTGGGGCCTTCAAGAGGTGATTAGGTTATGAGGCTCTGCCCTTACAAATTGATTAATGCCATTAATCGCTGGAGTAAGTTAGTTATTGCAGAAGGGGGCTCCTGATAAAAGAATGATTTCAGCCAGATTTCCTTTGTTTCATGTGCTCCCTTCTGCCTTCTGCCTTCCACCTTCCACCAACGGATGACCCTCACCAGTCTCAGACCTTCCAGACTCCAGAACCATGAGCCAAATAAACTTCTATTGTTTACAAATTACCCAATCTGTGGTATTCCATTATAACAGCAGAAAATGAACTAAAAACAGTGAGTTTAAAAAGAAGATAAATAAGCAAGGCTTTTTTCTCTATTGTTACTTTCTAATCTATTATGATCTTAACTAAAGGCTTTAATTTTAAACTAACTAAAGGTTTTTAGTTCATAAAAATGAATTACAGTTTTGTGGGAAGAATTACAACAACAAAAACATAAACCTCTCAGAGACCATTTCTTGCCTGTAAAACCAAACTAGTACCTACCTCCTGGGGTTGTTGCATTACAGATCATCTATGTAAAGAGACTAGAACACCTAGCACATTATGGTTTAAAAAGTAACCGTTATTATCATGAGAAATACTTTGGCTATATTGAAAAATAGATAAACTTGACTGTATTATAAAAGTATCGTTCATCCCCTTCAAGTAGGACTGAAGGAATGGGAAATGCAACCTCCCTCACCAGGAGTTACAAAAGCCTCGAGATTCCTAAAGTAAAACAGAATAATAGTGTGGTGGATTAATTCTAATCCAGCAGCACCTTCAGCTGCAGCCCTGCAAGGACACAGACAAAATACCCCATGCATAACGATGGAAGGAAAAATCAGCCCTAGAAGCTCTATTTCAGTTCCTAGGGTATCTGTGTTCAAGATTCCAGAGTTTCTGGGATCCCTGTTTTCTCTACCCTTTACCTCCCAACCCAGTACATGAAGCCAAACAAAGCCAGAGGGAAAATTTAGAGAAAATATTTCCTGGGGCAATCACGGAAGGAGGATTCCATAGAAATATTAAACACCACATGAGGCCAATCTAATTCTAAGGTCTTCATATTTCACAAAGAAATTTGTATTGCCCATCCTTGATCAATCTGAATAAAATCTGAATAAAGATTTCTTTAATGAGTATCTACTATGAGCCAAGCATTGTGCTAAATGAGTCCACTAAAGATGTCTCAAATGAAGTAGAACATTTTGACTATGCTAATTTCATAGGACTTTTATTTTAGTCATATCAAAACAAGCTCACCAAAATACAAAAGTGTTCAGTCAATAGACATCCTTGTCACTTTATTCTACCTGTGGCCCCTAAAGGAAGTCCTGGACTACACATATTGCTTACTTTAGCAACTGTCTGAGTCCTTGACATTACAATGTACATTACAAATATCTAAAAAGAGATACAGCATGAGTCATTCCATAAACCTATCTAACCTCAGAATCCTTTTATCCTAGAACACCAATTTACATAGTAACTAATGAAAAGTTTGGAAAATACTGCATTAATGTTTTCACAGATGATTAAAATTTAAGTTTAATTGTATCATTAATAGGGATATTAGAAACAAAGTTATACAGAAATAAGACAACACAAATTGCAAGAAATCAATGCTGTTATTTTTTTAACAATAAAAAAACATTTTGTAGTATTTAGGAGAGGACAAAAGCTACAGATAGACTCTTCCTCCTACTCAATCCCATTCATATAAGGGCTCTCATGGGAGAAATAGAAGCAAAGCAATGAAAGCTCCAAAATCGGCATCTGAAAATACAAAACATATGAAACACAATGCCAGTAAGTTCCGAACAAATGCAGGGGGGAATGCTATTTTCTTGAAACAAAACTGATCATTTTACACTTTTATCCAGATATTTGCACATGAGCTCTCTGCTAGTGCTCAGTCCCAATACAGAGAATCCATATGTCAGATGATCCAAATGTCAATTCAAACTGGGTCACTACATTTTTCTGTCATTTTATTATAGAGATAAAATCAGAATTTATTTTTGCCACTTTCCACTATGTCCCCTCAAACAGCTACATAATATCTTCATAGCCTTCAGCCAGCTAAGAGATCTGTGACCTGCTTCAAGTTCCCATTGAAGTCTGATAGTGAACTACTAGTAGGACAGTAAAAAAAACTTTGAATTCTCATGCTGTGGCTGAACCCTAATGTACCCAAGCATGTACCCTAATGTACTGGGAATAAAAACCGATATTACATACACTTCCCACTATTCACAACAGACAAGCTGGTCATTTTAATGAGGAATTTTTGTCATTATTTTCACTCTTCCTTTTTTGCACATATCTTATTCAGTATTCTTTGTGTGATGGCGACGTTTTTTAAAGTGGTTCAATATTAATTAAGGATTAAACAGTAAAACAGTTTGCCTATTAAATTATAAAAACCTTCAGTGTTTACATAGCTCTAATTAATTAAATAATTTTAATAGAAATTTAAAAATTAGATTTAAAAGTGAACTTTAAGAATATGCAAGTTATTCTGAAGATATTAAGCCATGAACAAGACACATGTGCCAGACATGGTAGAACATACATGTGGTGCCAGCAACCCAGGAGGATCCCCAGAGCTCAGGCATCCTGAGCCATAATCTGCAGTGCCCATAAGATGAACACACAAAATTCGGCATTGATATGAGAATGCCTGGAATGAGAAGCACACAAGTTACCTGAGGAGGCCCAGAGGGAAACACATACATATTTGCAGAAAAAAAAAATTAAAGTAACTACTTTTAAAACTTGTTTAAATTCAATTTCTCTTTCACTTAAATTATGTTAAATATTGAGTTTAAGTCTTTCTGTTTATTTTCCTAGTAGTAGATAACACTGGATTCAAGAAGCAAAGCCAAAAAGGAGCCTATCAAAGTCAACTCATTTCAGATTATCTTTCAGTTTACTTCAAACAATTTGTTTTTACACACAGATCCAGAAATTGGTGCTTAGTTTTTCATTGTACCTACTGACAAACTCTAGTTTGTTTGCTTATTGTATTTTCTTGTATAATAAATACATTGAGGCTGAAAATATTTGCCACCTCAAATAAATAAATGCCAAGAGAACTTGACTATGGAGCTTTCCTGCTGCTTTAGTTTCTTGGATATGAGAACAGAAAACTGCGAGCTAAGGAAATTGGGCAGAGGCAGTGAATAGTCAATTCAGGCAAAAAACCAGGCCAAATTATATAGAATATTCACATCATCACTCTGGTCCAGAGCAGCACTGGTATTTGGGTTATCTGAACAATGAAGTGGAGGATTGGGGATTTTCCTCCTTAGTTATCAGGTGCATTTTCAATCCTTCCACTGTGGTGTATAATTAATGATGGCATCATTACAACTTGTGAAGAGTATGGCAGGCTTTTACTACCTCTAGTTCACCAACCACTGTAAAAACTATAATCTTATATATGTTTTCCAAGTTACCTATGAGTCATGAAATGCCATCACTGGCTCCCACTTCCCTGCTATATACCAAGATCTGTTCAGTTCTACCACTTCCACTACATAAAAACCCACCATTTCCCAAGTTTTGGGAAAAACCTCCACAATGAAAACTATAAAATGTTGGTGAAAAAAAACTGAAGAGGACACAAATAAATGGAAAGATATCCCATGTTCATGGGTCAGAAGAATTAACATCATCAAAATGTACATATTACCCAAAATAACCTACACATTCAATGCAATCCCTATCAAAACACCAGTGACATTCTTCACAAAAATAGAAAAAACTATCTTAAAATTTGTGTGGAACCACAAAGACCCCATATAGTTAAAGCAACCTTGAACAAGAAGAGCAAGTTGGAGGCATCACACTTCTTGACTTCAAAATATACTCTGAAGCTATAGTAACCAAAACAGCATGGTACTAGCATAAAAACTGAGAAATTGACCAATGGAATAGAGAGTCCTGAAATAAACCCACATATTTACAACCAATTTATTTTCAACAAAGGTGCTGAAAATATATAATGGGGAAAGGACAGCCTCTTCAACAAATGGTGCTGGGAAACTTGATATCCACATGCAGAAGATTGAACTAGACCCCTATCTCTCATTCAACTCAAAATGGATCAAAGACCTAAACTTAAGACCTGAAACTATGAAACTAGTAGAGGAAAACACATGGGAAATGCTATAGAAAATGGGAGTGGGCAGTGCTTTTTTGAGTGAGACTACAAAGACACAAGCAATAAAAACAAAAATATGTAAATGGGACTACATCAAAGTAAAAATCTTCTGCACAGCAAGGGACACTGTCAACAAAATGAATAGAAAACCTACAGAATGGGAGAAAGTATTTGCAAACTACACATCAGACAAGGAACTAATACCAGAATATATAAGGAACTTAACAGCAGAAAAGCAAATAACCCAATTAAAAAATGGGCAAAGGACCTGAACAGACATTTCTCAAAAGAAGACATACAAATGGCCAACAAGCACATGAAAAGATGCTCGAATCACTAATCATCAGGGAAATGCAAATTAAAACCAAAATGAGATATCATCTGACTCCAGTTAGAATGGCTATTATCAACGAGACACAAAATAACAAATGCTGGAACTCTCCTACATTGCTGGTAGGAGTATAAATTGGTACAGCCACTGTGGAAACAGTATGAAGGTTCCTCAGAGAACTAAAAATAGATCTACCTTATGGCCCAGTTATCTCACTGCTGGGTATATATCCAAAGGAAGTGAAATCAATATATCAAAAAGACACCTGCACTCCCATGTTCATCTCAGCACTATTCACAATAACAAAGAGATGGAATCACTCAAATGTCCATCAATGGATGAATGGATAAAAAAAACTGTGGTATATAAACACAACAGAATACTACTCAGGTATTTAAAAAAAAAAAAGATATACTATCATTTGCAGCACAAGGGATGGAACTGGAAACCATAACGTTAAGTGAAGTAAGTCAGGCATAAAAAGACAAATACTGCATGATATCAGTCATAGTGGAATCTTAAAAAAAAAAAAAAAAAAGAGTGGTTCTCATTGAAGTAGAGAGTAGAATAGAGTAATGGTTACCAGAAGCTCGGGGGGGGGGGGGGGGGGGGGGGG
>NW_007735538.1:1020-1732 GCF_000696425.1 Galeopterus variegatus | reverse complement strand
GGGGGGGGGGGGGGGAGGTGGAAAGGAAGAAAATTGGTGGACTAATGAGTACAGAACTATGTTATCTACCCTAAGTGAATCATTGTGCAGTACATGCATGTACTGAAACAACATACTGTATCCCACCCCGCAGATATGTACAAGTAATTGTTAAAATATTTTGAATAGAACAAAACAAAACAAAAAAGATACGGGTTTATCAGGACATAACCCTATCATAAGTCGAGAAGCATCTGTAATTCTTTCAGATTGTTGTTAGGATAGGACTTAATGTGTGTGAAAATTTCTGGAAAAGCAAGGAGTATTAAGCAAATAGAAGATGTTAATCATCTAACATTTGCCATTTACTTAACATATCTGGCTTTTAGGTAAGAAAAGCAGCAAAGGTACAAAAAAGATATAGGTGATCTATACATTTTTCCTTCAGAAATGAGATGCTAATGACTTCAGATATTAATCAAAAACTAAATCAAATAACATATACAAGTTAATTTCCTTATCTGTTAATTTATTTTTTTTTTAATTTTTATTTTGTCAATATACAATGTAGTTAGTTATTGTGTCCCATCACCAAAACCTCCCTCCCTCCTCCCTCTCCCCCCTCCCACCCAGATGTGTCCCCTCCATTTTCTTTTTTTTTGGTCTTTTGTCTTTTTTCCGTGTCCGGCAATGGATCGCAACCCTCAGTGTTGCCCCCGTACCGGACCGGGGA
>NW_007735538.1:0-266 GCF_000696425.1 Galeopterus variegatus | reverse complement strand
TTTTTTTCCGCAACCACGCCAGCATTTATCTTTCAGCGTCTTTTGGATTTTGGCCATCCTAACTGGGGTGAGATGGTATCTCAGTGTGGTTTTGATTTGCATTTCCCGGATGCTGAGTGATGTTGAGCATTTTCTCATATGACTGTTGGAGGTTTGTGTATCTTCTTTAGAGAAATGCCTGCTTAGCTCTTTTGCCCATTTTTTGATTGGGTTTCTTTTTTTTTTTTTGTAAAGTTTTTTGGGTTTTTTTTTTTTTTTTTTTTTTT
>NW_007735537.1:68098-76803 GCF_000696425.1 Galeopterus variegatus | reverse complement strand
ATAATAATCATATACATTGTATATTGACAAAATAAAAATTAAAAAAAAAATAAAATAAAAATAAAAAAAAATAAAAGTAATGCTGTGACACCACATAAAAAAAAAAAAAAAGAAAAAAGAAAACTTTCCCTACTACAGTGGGGCCTGAACACTCCTTAAATGAAGTGAGCTCACAGCCTCTAGCTAGAACAACTAAGATGTTTTCTTAAACGGCACACCAGGTTGGTCCTGCTTGCTCCAGAAGTTTGTTATTCAAGAGATGTTTGAGTATTACAGTGGGAACTAAACAATGATTAACCTGACCACTACAGGACTGTCCTGTTTGCTCTTCCAGCTGGCAGGTGCTCAAGGGCATTCTAGTTTCTCATGGGAATCTCCATGTCTCTTGCTGCTTTCTTGGTCTTCAGTGTCTGGATACTGAGAAAGATCTAGGGTCAAAACTCGGCTGAACATGCATTCCTTATACTGAAATGGAGAAAAGACAGTTAAAAGTCAGTTCCCCTAATAGGGAAATGTATTATTAAAGTAACATAAGAGCTATTAGTGAGTCTAGATTTGCATTAAAAAGGAACCTTATTGTACATAAAAAGTTATCAATTATCTGCATTTACGTCAGTTTTATTTGTTATATTAACTTCTCAATATACATTGTAGTTGATTTTCATGAACCTTTACATGTTCCTCTTTCCCCTCCTCCCCTTACACCCCACTATATCATATCTGTTCACTTGTCTTAACAAGTTCAAGGGATTGTGATTTTTGTGTCAGTTGTTTTTTTAAATATCGGGCCGGCCTGGTGGCACACTGCTACAGTGCGCCGCTTGGGAGTGCGGTAGCGCTCCCGCCGAGGGTTCGGATCCCACATGCAGACCAGCCGCTCACTGGCTGAGCGAGGTGCGGGCACGGCACCGAGGGTTGCGATCCCGTTGCCGGTCCCGGTCCGGTGCGGGCACGACGCTGAGGGTTGCGATCCATTGCCGGTCACGAAAAAAGACAAAAAGGAAAAATAAATAAATAAATAAATAAATAAATAAATAAATATTATCTGGTATGAGATTTTCCATTTCTCATGCAGCATATTTCCAGGTGTTCCCCTAACATTCTGTAAATTTATTTTTATCTTACCTTAAAGGAAAACTCAGGAAGTAAACCCAACTGCCCAAAACCAAATGACTTCAATTAGGCACTCTGCTCAGTTTGCTCAGGTAAGTATTCTAAATGGCTTAAGAAAGGTGTGTTCAAGATGTGATGTAGTGAGGGGGGGGGAGAGTGAAGGGTGAAAGAGGAATGAGTAAAGGGACAGGAAAACCAACTACAGTCTAACTATAATTTATATTGAGAAGTTAAATTTTTTTTAAAAAGGTGTTTTCAGTTTCTAAAAGATACCGTCAACCTGGAACTTCTAGTGAATTTTTTGGTTTTTTCCTCTGATACATTTGGAAGATAAATAGTTCATTGTTCTACCACAGTGCATTTGTTTTTGCTTAAAACATTCAAACATGACAGAAATATGAAATATAATATTAACAGGTTACTCTGTGTAAGTTAATATGTACTACTATTTTATCAAACAAAACTATTAATGTTCTATAATTTTCAATTTGTTTCTTTCACTTGAGTATATCTTAAATTTCCATTGACAGTCATAGGAAAATATCTGGATAGTTATTTTTAAGTCTTATTTTATTAAAAAATCATTTAAACCTATATTTATTTACTACAGAAGTCAGACGGTATCTACAAACATCATTTGGAACTTTTAGTTATAAAAGGAAAGCCCTGCAGCTGTAGGGGTACTAAGTGGGTTTATAGCAGTTTCTCCTCTTCCCCTTTAGTTTATCTTTACCTCTGGACGGATGTCTTTTCTGCATCAGCTTTGGAAAAGAACCCTTCTTTTAAGGTAATAATTATCATCTGAAACTGTTTTTGACTCTGCTCTTTGATGTAACTTGATACCTGGGTGGAAAGAAAAGTCATATAATTCATCAGCAAGGAAAAGACTTGTTTGGACTTTGGGGACAGTGATCCTGCATGTCTCTGAGTTTGCCCATTTTAGGTGGTAAGGCACTCAGTTGCCTTTCTGGTAATTATTTAAATCAACCACAGTTGCAAAAATGGAAATAGCTTAGATTCTAAAATATAAGAGATAGGTAAAAATATATGTATTAACTTCATTAAACCCGTGATCTAAAACTTTAAGAATAGGGCTTTCTATATACAGTATCATGTCATCTGCGAAAAGAGAAAGTTTGACTTTGTCTTTTCCAATCTGGCTTCCCTTTAGTTCTCTCTCTTGCCTGATAGCTCTGGCTAGTACCTCCAGTACTAGGTTAAACAGAGGTGGTGAGAGTGGGCATCCTTGTCTTGTTCCTGTTCTTAAGGGAAAGGCTCTCAGTTTTTCCCCATTCAGAATGATACTGGCAGTGGGCTTGTCATAAATGGTTTTTACTGTGTTGAGATATTTTCCTTCTATACCTAATTTGTTGAGAGTCTTTATCATGAAGGGATGTTGAATTTTGTCAAATGCTTTTTCAGCATCTATTGAGTTAATCATACGGTCTTTGTCCTTGAGTTTGTTGATGTGAAGTATCACATTTATTGACTTTCATATGTTGAATCATCCTTGCATCCCAGGGATGAATCCCACTTGATCAGAGTGTATATATATTTTTTATATATTTGCTGTATTCTGATTGCTAATATTTGTTGGGGATTTTTGCATCTAGGTTCATCAAGGATATTGGCAGGCAATTTTCTTTTTTTGTTATGCCTTTATCTGGTTTTCGTATCCGAGTTATGTTGTGTCCATAGAATGAGTTTGGAAGAATAGTTTCTGTTTCAATTGTTTACAATAGTTTGAGGAGAATTGGTATTAACTCCTCTTTAAAAGTCTGAGAGAATTCAGCTATAAAGCCGTCTGGCCCTGGATTTTCCTTGACAGAAGATTGTGAATTACCGCTTCAACCTCCTTGCTTGTTATTAGTCTGTTCAGGTTTTCTATCTCTTCTTGGTTCAATCTTGGTAGTTTGTATGTGTCTAGAAACTCCTCCATATCTTTCAGAGTTTCATATTTGCTGTCATACAGTTGTTTATAATAGTCTCTAATGATTCTTTATATTTCTGTGTTATCGGTTGTAATATCTCCCTTTAAATTTCTGAATTTTGTTATCTGTATCTTCTCTCTTTTTTTGTTAACCTACCTAATGGTTTGTCTATTTCATTTATCTTCTTGAAACACCAACTTTTTGTATTTTTGATCTTTTCTATTGGTATTGGGGTCTGTATTTCATTTAGTTCTGCTCTGATCTTAATTATTTCTTTCCGCCTACTACCTTTAGGTTCGGATTGTTTTTGTTTTTCAAGTTCTTTGAGGCATAGTGATAGGTCATTTACCTGAAGTCTTTCCATTCTTTTGATGTAAACATTTATTATAATAAATTTGTCTCTTAGACTGTGTTTGCAGTATCCCACAGGTTTTGTTATGATGTATCTTTATGTTCCCTAGTTTCAAGAAATATTTTGATTTCCTGTTTAATTTCTTCTTGGACCCATAGGTCGTTCAGGAGCCCATTGTTTAGTTTCCTAGTATTTGTATAGTTTCCAGTGTTTTGAACTCCAAGAGCTAGAAGATAACTTCAGTAAAGTTGCAGGATACAAAATAAATGCTCCCAAATCAGGTGCATTTACATATTCAAATAATGAACTAACAGAAAGGGAAATAAAGAATGTAAGCCCATTTACTATTGTCAAGAAAAAAATAAAATACCTAGGGATCAATTTAACCAAGGAGGTGAAAGACCTTGACAATGAGAACTACAAACCACTTCTGAAAGAAATTAAAGAATACACAAAAAGTTAGAAAGATATTCTATTCTTTTTGATTAGAAGAATTCACATTATGAAAATGTCTATACTACCCAAAGCGATCTACAGATACAGTGAAAACCCCATCAAAATACCAATGACATTCTTCACAGAAATGGAAAAAACAATCTTAACTTTCATATGGAACAACAAAAGACCACTAATAGCCAAAGCAATTCTGAGCAAAAAAATAAATAAATAAAGGTGGAGGCATAACACTAACCTGAATTCAAATTATACTACAAAGCTATTGTAACCAATCCAGCATGGTACTGGTATATAAACAGATATTCAGACCCGAGGAGTAGAATCGAGAAACCAGAAATCACCCCTCAGGCTTATAGCAATCTGATATTGGACAAAGGCAACAAAAATCTACATTGGGGAAAAGACTGCGTCTTCAACAATTGGTGCTGGGAAAACTGGATATGCATATGAAAAGAATGAAACTAGATATGCATCTCTAACCATACACTAAAATCAACTCAAAATGAGTCAAAGACTTACATATGAGACCTGAAACTGTAGAATTCCTGAGGGAAATATAAGTGAAACAATTCAACAACTAGGTCTGGGCACAGACTTTATGAACTCAAGTCCAAAAGCATAAGCAGCAAAAGAAAAAATAAACAAATTGGACTATATCATACTAAAAAGCTTCTGTACAGCAAAAGAAAACAATCAACAGAATGAAACAATACCCTACAGATTGCGAGAAAATTTTTGCTAAATGTGCATATAACAAGGGATTAATATCCATATTATACAAGGAACTCAAGCAATTATACAGTAAAAATAACAAATAACCTGATTAAAAAATGGGCAAAGGAGCTGAAAAGACATTTCTCAAAGGAAGACATACAAAAAGCAAACAGGAACTTGAAAAAATGCTCAACATCACTAGTCATCAGTGAAATGCAAATTAAAACTATATTTAGATACCACCTCACCCCTGTTTGACTGGCTATAATCAAAATGATGGTGAATAACAAATGTTGTTGAGGGTGTGGAGAGAAGGGAACACTCCTACACTGTTGGTGGGAATGTAAATTAGTACAACCAGTATGGAAAACAGTATGGATTTTTCTCAGACAGCTCCAGATAGATCTTCCATATGATCTAGCAATCCCGCTTCTGGGTATATACCCAGAGGAATGGAAATCATCATGTCGAAGGGATACCTGCACTACCATGTTCATTGCAGATCTGTTTCCAATATCCAAGACATGGAACCAAACTAAATGTCCATCAATGGATGCCTGGAAAGGGAAGCTGTGGTATATACACACCACGGAATTACTACTCTGCCATAAAAAAGAATAAAATACTCCCATTTGCAACAACACTGATGAACCTAGAGAAACTTATTTTGAGTGAAAAAAGCAAAGTACAGACGGTTAAATACCACATGCACTCACTCAAATGTGGGAGCTAATAGAGAAAGAGGGAAGGAAAGAAAGATCACAGTGGTGTGTTGGACTTGCAGAGGGAGAGAACATTTCTTGGGCTACAAAGTGGAGTGTGGGGGAGGGGGAGGAGGAGGGAGGTTGGGGATGGTTGTGTGGGTGACATGGGGTGCAAATGCAGTTTGTGCTAATGCATAAGCTGCCAGTGTGAATCTGGCCCTCACATCATGGGCATGAGAGGTGGGGTGACAATCAGCTTTGTATCTCATGAATATTCATAACCAATTAAAAAAGGAACCCAGAAGTAAATGAAAAACAAAACAAAACAATAAACAAAACTTTAAAGAATACAGCTCTAACTTGAGATAATATCATCTGAATGTGCAATCAGCCTTTATAACAAGGTAACTGTCACTCTGATATTTTATGAGTGAACAAGGACTGGTGTTTAAACTTCCAGCTTCTTATATAGCCAATTCAAGCCCTGAAAATGGGAAATACATTGCAATTAAATATGTATTGGTAATCCGTAATCCAGTTATTTGATTAGAGGTGAACTCGGGCTCCTTCAGGAAGCTCAATTCCAAAGGAAATGAGAGTATGAGCAAAATACTCTGGATAGAAATGAGTCTTGGTGAACAAACTAGTCACAGCTTGGAGAATGACAGAGAAGAACTTAGACTCAAAGTAGCAAGAGTCTAACAAGATACTTGCCAACTCCTTAGATCTCTGGGAAGACCTGGAGTGGGTCTGTGTGTGTACTGGTCCTGACTGCACCCAAGACACTCTGGAAACAAGCTTTGGAAGCAGGAACGGCAGCTTCATTTGAGAAATGAGTCACCAGCTACGTACGGTGAATGATGACGGAGGAAGGAAACTGCTCTGCTCTTGGCTAAGAGGCTGAATTCATAGAAGGAATTAGAGGCAACTAACTAATCGTAGCTATTATGAAGCAGGACTAAAAGTCTTGGGGTAGTGAGAGGAAAAGAAGAGGAGATAGGATGCAAAGATGTACGGCATGCATTTTGCTTGGAGAGTTACCTATTATAAAAGTCGGTCACCCTGATCACAAGGAGGAGTGGAGGCTGCTTCATAGTTGCTCATAGTACATAAGTGCTCACACTCAATTCAGCAACGGAGTGCCAGGATCATAAATCTCAAAGGGATAATGGAAACTAACAGGTTTTAATACATAGGATAGGTGCTAATGGAAGTCTTAAGTAAGGCCTACTCCCTGGAGATGATACCAATGTGAGCATCAAATTTTGCTAGAAGATGTGGATACCTTGAATGAAACCAAAGAAAGCACCAGCCCACAAAGATTTCCTGCCTCACCGAATATGGGATACAAAGTACCAAAATTTTCCTCCTAAGGGGAGATTTCTCCCAAATGGGTCAGACCATGGAGTCCAGTCAGCTGATGTAGACTCCTGTCATTCAAGAGAGACAAATCAGGACTTTCTCTCGCTCCTATGTTTTCTTCTTCCCCCAGTCAACATGAAGTTTCTGGCACAGACTTTTTTGTGTGGTATGGAGCTGAAGTGATGTTCTTGTGTATCCTGTGCCATATTAAAAATGGAGGGTCCCAGAAAGATTTGGGGTAGATGAATACAACTTGGGAAATGCTGAGAGACTACATTCATGCCATAAGAAGGTATCTCACGCTGCAGCTCTGCAACTCCCCCTGACTCGCCCAGGCATCTCAGGAGAGAATCAACAGAGTAAGAATCAGGGAGGTCAGCTTCAGAGGCCCACAACCTACTGGGCAGCAGCCTAAGACTGAAAACATCTCTCAGGGGTAGGCTCAGCCAAGCTCACAAAACTAGATTATAAACCAGAATGCCAATTTACAAGTAAGTAATGAGAACTGTATCTGTCAGCATGACCTTAGAACAGCCTTCTTGTAAGCAGCCATTAATGCAAAGCCAAGACATTTCTGGAAACTAGATGGGCCCGGAATCAGAACCAGAAGAGTCTAATTCATCCACCTCTAATGGCAGGAGGACCATGATACCGCAATTCTGCAGGCTGGAGCTGTCCCTGACTCAGGCGGTGATGGGCACTGCCATGGTTTGCTTTTGTCCTTTGTTCATGTTCCATGGCTGACCCCATTCTTCTATCCCTAATTCAATCTAATTACACTCAAGCTGTGTGAGCTGTGAGCCTGGGTCTTTAACATGGGCCCAGAATCAGAACCAGGAGAGTGTAAATCATCCACCTCCAATGGCAGGAGGACCATGATACCGCAATTCTGCAGGCTGGAGCTGTCCCTGACTCGGGCAGTGATGGGCACTGCCAGGATTTGCCTTTATCCTTTGTTCATGTTCCATGGCTGACCCCCATTCTCCTATCCCTAATTCAATCTAATTGCAGTCAAGCTGTGTGAGCTGCGAGCCTGGGTCTTTAGGTAGCTCTGTAAAATCTACCTACCGATCTTCGAATGCTGACTAAAATTTAACTTACAAGTTGAACTGTTACCTTAGCTCGCTCATTCTCTCAAATACTGAAAACAGGATCACGCCCAAGTGAGTTTTGATAAAAGTGGGGAAGTAGAATTTTATTTAGAGATATTATTCACAGACTTTATTAAACAGCTAATTTGATCCATGAAACCAAATAAACCTGTGGCCTGCTATTAATTGCCCTCTAATTCCCAATATCTAGATTTGGGAGAAGCAAGGTGTGGTGGTAGTAATGCTGTTGATAAAGCAGGTGATCCTTGTTTGACCCCTGTGTGGATTTCCTATCTACTCTTGAGGGTCGCCTAAACCTAGAATGAAAACTGAATCATCCTGTTTTGAGATACTTAACTTAGATTTGTAATGTATTGATTTTTATTCAGCAATTACCATTGCTTGCCCCAGAACCCTGTTGGTTCAGGGTAAACTGCCTTCTGACTGCCATTACAGATATTCTGTTGAAAATTAAAAGCAGAAAGAAACTTACTTTGCCAATGTTAGTATTGTCCAGAGCTGCATCCACTTCATTTAAAACAAACAATGGAGCAGGCTGAAAACTAGAAAAACATTACAGTAAAGTAAGTTACAATTTTCTATTTGTTTAACAAAAGACTTGAAGGAAAGCATTAACATTATTCAGAGTAAATAAGATGCATCTTTTTGGACACTTTTGTCTAGGTAATCAAGGACCTTTATGCTGCTAAATCCAGTGCTCATCCTGTGTGACCTATGCAAGGAGTACTCAGTCATCCCCCTCCTTGAAACACTAGGACGACACAGTCTACTGCCCTCACCCACTGCTCCCTCTGCATCTGTTCTGCTAACAGGTCATCTCTCTGACCTTGAACATGGCCATGCCCTCAGGGTCAGGGTTTAGCACTCTCCTGTATCTAATTACTCCCTCAGTGATTTCATCTGGTCTCAAAGTTTTAAACACCATCCAAATCCTGACAGCTCCCAATACTCCTACCAATCA
>NW_007735537.1:27983-68088 GCF_000696425.1 Galeopterus variegatus | reverse complement strand
ATCTTGTGTTTCCATTTGAGGAGTGAGTCACCAGCTAAGGTGAATGATGAGCGAGGAAGGAAACTGCTCTGCTCTTAGCTAAGAGGCTGAATTCATAGAAGAAATTAGAGGCAACTAACTAATCGTAGCTACTATGATGCAGGACTAAAAGTCTTGGGATAGTGATAGGAAAAGAAGAGGAGATAGGATGCAAAGATGTACGGCATGCAGTTTGCTTGGAGAGTTACCTATTATAAATGTTGGGCACCCTGATCACAAGGAGGAGTGGAGGCTGCTTCATAGTTGCTCATAGTACATAAGTGCTCACACTCAATTCAGCAACGGAGTTACAGGATCATAAATCTCAAAGGGATAATGGAAATTAAAAGGTTTTAAAACGTAGGATAGGTGCTAATGGGAGTCTTTAGGAAGGCCTAGTCCCTGGAGATGCCACCAATGCGAGCATCTAAATTTTGCTAGAAGATGTGGATACATTGAATGCAACCAACAAAAAGCACCAGCCCACAAAGATTTCCTGCCTCACCGAATATGGGATACAAAGTACCAAAATTATCCTCCTCAGGGGAGATTTCTCCCAAATGGGTCAGGCCATGGAGTCCAGTCAGCTGATGTAGATTGCTGTCATTCAAGAGAGACAAATCAGGACTTTCTCTCGCTCCTATGTTTTCTTCTTCCCCCAGTCAACATGAAGTTTCTGACACAGACTTTTTTGTGTGGTATGGAGCTGAAGTGATGTTCTTGTGTATCCTGTGCCATATTAAAAAAGGAGGGTCCCAGAAAGATTTGGGTTAGACGAATACAACTTGGGAAATGCTGAGAGACTACATATATGCCATAAGAAGGTACCTCATGCTGCAGCTC
This sequence comes from Galeopterus variegatus, assembly GCF_000696425.1. Lineage (NCBI taxonomy): Eukaryota > Metazoa > Chordata > Mammalia > Dermoptera > Cynocephalidae > Galeopterus > Galeopterus variegatus. The sequence continues at coordinate 67,227 of NW_007735537.1, read as the reverse complement.
TGCAACTCCCCCTGACTCGCCCAGGCATCTCAGGAGAGAATCAACAGAGTAAGAATCAGGGAGGTCAGCTTCAGAGGCCCACAACCTACTGGGCAGCAGCCTAAGACTGAAAACATGTCTCAGGGGTAGGCTCAGCCAAGCTCACAAAACTAGATTATAAACCAGAATGCCAATTTACAAGTAAGTAATGAGAACTGTATCTGTCAGCATGACCTTAGAACAGCCTTCTTGTAAGCAGCCATAAATGCAAAGCCAAGACATTTCTGGAAGGTAGATGGGCCCGGAATCAGAACAAGGAGAGTCTAATTCATCCACCTCCAATGGCAGGAGGACCATGATACTGCAACTCTGCAGGCTGGAGCTGTCCCTGACTCGGGCGGTGATGGGCACTGCCAGGGTCTGCCTTTGTCCTTTGTTCATGTTCCATGGCTGACCCCACTCTCCTATCCCTAATTCAATCTAATTACAGTCAAGCTGTGTGAGCTGTGAGCCTGGGTCTTTAGGTAGCTCTGTACAATCTACCTACCGATCTTCAAATGCTGACTAAAACTTAACTCACAAGTTGAACTGTTACCTTAGCTCGCTCATTCTCTCAAATACTGAAAACAGGGTCACCCCCAATTGAGCTTTGATAAAAGTGGGGAAGTAGAATTTTATTTAGAGATATTATTCACAGACTTTATTAAACAGCTAATTTGATCCATGAAACCGAATAAACCTGTGGCCTGCTATTACTTGCCCTCTAATTCCCAATATCTATATTTGGGAGAAGCAAGTTATGGTGGTAGTAATGCTGTTGATAAAGCAGGTGATCCTTGTTTGACCCCTGTGTGGATTTCCTATCTACTCTTGAGGGTCGCCTAAACCTAGAATGAAAACTGAATCATCCTGTTTTGAGATACTTAACTTAGATTTGTAATGTATTGATTTTTATTCAGCAATTACCATTGCTTGCCCCAGAACCCTATTGGTTCAGGGTAAACTGCCTTCTGACTGCCATTACAGATATTCTGTTGAAAATTAAAAGCAGAAAGAAACTTACTTTGCCAATGTTAGTATTGTCCAGAGCTGCATCCACTTCATTTAAAACAAACAATGGAGCAGGCTGAAAACTAGAAAAACATTACAGTAAAGTAAGTTACAATTTTCTATTTGTTTAACAAAAGACTTGAAGGAAAGCATTAACATTATTCAGAGTAAATAAGATGCATCCTCTTGGATACTTTTGTCTAGGTAATCAAGGACCTTTATGCTGCTAAATCCAGTGCTCATCCTGTGTGACCTATGCAAGGAGTACTCAGTCATCCCCCTCCTTGAAACACTAGGACGACACAGTCTACTGCCCTCACCCACTGCTCCCTCTGCATCTGCTCTGCTAACAGGTCATCTCTCTGACCTTGAACATGGCCATGCCCTCAGGGTCAGGGTTTAGCACTCTCCTGTATCTAATTACTCCCTCAGTGATTTCATCTGGTCTCAAAGTTTTAAACACCATCCAAATCCTGACAGCTCCCAATACTCCTACCAATCGTTCTAAACTCTTGCCTCACTTGTCCAACTCCTTACTCAACAATTCCACGTAGGGGTCTAACAAGCATCTCACACTCATCCAAAGTCAAACTCCTTACCTGCCCTTCCAAAACTACTCCCTCTTGTATTGGTGGGGAGCTGCCTGTTAATGGCAGCTCTTAGTACTCCAGCTGATTAGGCCAAAATGCATGGCGTCATCTGAGTCTTTCTTCACATTCCACAGCCTGTCTGTTCGCAAACTGTGCCCACTCCAACTTCTGTTCTCATCCTGGTCCAGCCCGACACCATCTTTCACCTTGATTGTCACAGTAGTTTTCAATCCCTGTGTCTGCCACTGCTGCATAAAGTATATTCTTCAAACATGCCAGGCTCACTATGGCCTCAGGGCCTTGGCACTTGCTGCTCCTCACATCTAGAACATTCTTCCCTTATCTATGACTTGCTCCCGCAATTCCTTCAAATCATTGTTCAAACGTTACCTTCTCAACCAGGCCTTCCCTGGGACTGTTTAATACCACAAACCCTTCTCTGCTACTCATTATCTCCTTTCCCTACTGTTTACTTTCTTCTAAAGATTTGTGATTTTCTAGTATTCTCTATATTAGAGAATTAGTTTAATAATATACGTTATTTATTAACTGTCTTCCCCAACTAAAATGAAGTATCCTTGAAGCAGGCATTTTGTTTTGTTCAGAGCTGTCTCCCCACTGTCTGCAATAGCACCTGGCGCACAGTAAAGAGTTAATAATATTGTCGAATAAATGGATGGGGGCGCCACCTAGTGACGGTCTTATTCTGCTAAGATTTCTGTTCAGAACCGTCCTCCTGCTCTCCCAGAGTCCTCCTGCCATAATGGTCTACTCTCCCGTTCCTGTGGTGACCTATTCCTTTTCCTTCTTGAGACCCATGAACAATGGTTGTCACACTCCTGTATGTTTATTTTCCTGCTCATGGAAATAGAGAGGCAGCATCATCTACAACTCAGATCTTCATCTAATGCTGTGAATGTTGACAGCTATTATTTGTCTTAATGATAGTTAACTTATTATTTCTTGATTTATTTCACAAAGAAACAGTGCCACCATCATTAGTGGAAATAAGGAGGTTAAATACTTTTTAAAAGAAATGCTTAGCTTACCATTCTTTACTAAATAGCAGATCTCTGATTATGGAATAGGGAAATAATGTACAGGTTGGATTTTTTGTTTGTTGCTGTTTTGTTTCTTGGCAATCCTGATGTACATTTGGCCATTCTAAATATATACTTTTTTTTTCTTTCCTGTCTAAAAAGCTGGAATATAACAGCTACTGATAACAGAAACTGAATAAAAATCTCCCAAAGACTGAACTCTCTTAGATTTGCTGTCTACATTGTTGCAGGCCTAAAACATAATGAATTGTCTGGCTGAAGAAAACAGGTTTGTATGACATTGGTAAATATTAATGAAGACAAACAGTTAATAAGTCTTCTATAGGATGGTCTGCTTGGTTTCTGCCCTGATACAAATCTGAGTAGCTCATTGTGACCTTACCTTTGCACAGCAAACAGGAGAGCCAAAGCTGCCACACACTTTTCTCCCCATGACAAATCCTCCATCAGCATAAACCGTTTCCCTGGGGCCACACAGCTATAGCTAATTCCCTCCAAGTAAGGTTCTTCTGAGTACTCCGGGAAAAGAAATGCCTGAAACACATTTTATTTATTTAGCAACATTAGCAAAGCAACTAGTAAATTTCGACTTGGGGTTACCACAGAGTTTAAATGCAAAATATTCTATTGTTTAGATTTTCCTCAATTTTGTTGGAAGCATACCCATGCCTGTAATTAATGTATTTACCTCTGTATGTAATCACAGACAACAGGGTTGTCTGAGTAGAGGGACGTAGGGAAACATCCTAACATGCCCAAGGATCAGGCCTTGCCACAAGACTGCCATTCAAACCTCTGCAACAATGCCACTGTCTTTGAAAAACAGTCTTCATTCAATTTACTCACTGGTCTATTCATCAAACACTTATTGAATATCTGTTGTGGGCCAGGCACTGTGAATAAATACATAACTGCTGTTCTCAAGGAGTTAGTGGGTTTATTTTAATCCTACTTTACTGAAAATTAGTATGTTATTTTCAGTTCAAATTCAAAATATCTGATTCAGGACCACCTCTCAGTCATAAAGAACAACAAACAAACAAACAAACAAAACACATGAGAAAACAAAAGCAGAGCAGGTATGTAAGTCCTGACCTGCTTCTTTATTTCACACTCAATTCCCTAAGTATTTGCTATGGATATTTATAATGCAGTGGGTGGTTACAGCAGAGAGGCTGTCATTAAAAGGGACGTATCTGGATTTGAATCCTAACTTTAGTTCTTTCTCTCTCACTTGTTACTCTGTTCGACTTCACAAATCTATTTTCCCAAAGTCTTCTACATGATCCCACATTTATCATAGAGACCTACAGTTCTTTAAAATTAAATTAGTACCAGACAACAGCATTTCAAAACTCAAGAGAACCTGGAAACGAAATGATATAACCAACTCATTTCTTTAGATGAAGAAACAGGCCCAGAGAAGTTTTGTCCAGGCTGGCTAGTGTAGAATGAATGGGATCTAAAAACAGTTCATTAGAGACCCAATCTTCATGAACTGACTATGCCCCATAAGCAAGTCATTCAAATTATGTGGCAATGTTTATTTCTTTCCCACCAGAAAAAAGCCACTATTGATAACATAAAATTCCCACTAGTATTTCGGGTTAAAAATACGTACTTGTGCACTGTTGTTTCCGCAGAGCTTCTTGTAGACTTGATCAACTGAGGTTGACACGTGCTCAAAACACTGGCTGAAAAGATCGTATCTCCTTTTCTTCACCTGTTCAAACTCTTGCCTACACATTCTGGCTTCCTTTGTGCTGGCCTCAAAAGCTAAGAGAGAACCAGTGTTCTTTATCTTGGAAACCACTGAAGGGCTTCTCTTATTTAAACTTTAAAGCATAAAATAGTTTTAAAATTGGATTTCGAATTTGCTTGTCTCAAGTAAATCTACCTTCAACGTACATCAATTATAATTAATTTCAGGAGCATGGCTTTTACAATTGATGAGCCCTTTTTCTAATAGGTATAATTTCTAAATAATATTGACATGTTCTAAGAAATATTGACAAGTATATAAGAAACCTATTTTACTGGTATAAAAATATAATTATCTGTTCTAAAATAACCAATAAACGTTTTAAATTAAGCACTTTTTCAAAAAGCAAGCAATTAGTGATTCGGCATTAAAAGCACACATTAAGACCATAGAGGTAAGTATATAGAATAAAAAAGAGAAAGGTACAATCTGTGAGGGAATGTCAAGAAGTGTTAAAGAAATCAAAACACCCATGAATATGATCCTAGTAACAACTAAACTCAATTTCACCATCTGTGCATTCTTGAAACTTGTGTCTGACAGTCTTCAACTTCTCCTGGGCTCGTTGGTATGGAGCTGCTGTCTTGCACAGAACATCTTCCTGGGATGCTATTTGCTGCAGTAGGAATCTAAGGTGGGCCTTGACTTCTTGATCGGATTGTAGAGCCTATTATTGGCCAAGAACAACACTGATTGTCATGGCTTTTCATCCAGATTGCTAAGGTAAGGCACACATGCAGGGCCCTTCGCCATGTGAACCCACCAGCTCCCTCTGCGCCCCACCCTCCCCGAAGCCCCCTCTGAGCCTGGGGCTGCAGTCGCACCACAGCACCACAGTGTCTGCAGCTTCCTGAGTCGGCTGTGCTCTTTCGTGGCTCTAGCGTTGCCTACGCTGCTCTCTTGGAACACACTTTACCTCGTTATTTTTTAATCTGGTAAAAAGCACCAATTTCTATATCACCTTTATTTACCCTTTGGTTAAAAATATTGATCATCTGCTGTGGATTAGACACTGAGGATTCAATGATGGACACTACTGTATTTGCCTTTAAAGCGCTAACAGGTAGCGAGAAATAGAAACTGGCATTTACAACAGGGAGAAAAGACCTCTAAGAGGCAACATAGGGACCGCGGGGCAGAGAGAGAAGATCCCACCCAGCTAAAGCGGGTAACGGCCTGAAACCCGAGTGATGACAGAACTAACCCAGGTGAGGAGGGAAGAGAAAGTGTGTCGCCTGCCCTTCCAGGAAAACTTTCCTTACCTGGCTCTTCCTGAGTTGTATCCTTTATGATAAACCAGTAAATGTAGTAAAATATTTCCCATGAGTTCTTTGAATCATTCTAACAAATTATCAAACCTGAGGAGGAGAAGGTGGGATCCCCCGATTTATAGCCAGTTGGTCAGAAGTATGAGAGGCCAGACTTGTAACTGGTGTCTGAAGTGTGAGCCCTTAATCTGTAGCATCTGATACTAAGACCAGGCAGATAGTGTCAGAATTCAGCTGAATCTTAGAATGCTGAGTTGCTATTCGGAGAATTGGAGAATTGACCAGTATATAAAAAACCCACATATTTGGTGTCAGAAGTCTTGTGAGTATAGAAAATCATTTTTCCTTTGTATACTTCTTCAAAAACTATTAGGAAAATCTCCTTTAACAAAAAAAAGTTACTCTATTATCTAACTGTCTTCTTGCGATATTCAAATACTATATTCAGTATTACTATGAGTGAGTTAGGAACAATGGAAACCTTCCAATTACCTTCAGATCCTCACTTAGAGAGCTGTAGTCTATTTCAATGGCTTCCTCTTTTTCATAGATACCAACGGTTGCCTGGGTACTTTCTGCTTCACTTCCCAACTGAAAAACGTGAAATTCTGTTATTTGAAATGGTGATCTTTATTCATTCGTCAGCCCCCAGCCCTCCAGTTGCTTGTCACTTCATTATGATTAAAAGCTAACAATGAAGGCCTTCAAGGCCACGATGGCCAGGCCCTCGGTCACCCTCTGATTTCATTGTGCACCACTGTCCTGTGCTTGCTCTGCTCCAACCACACTGGCCTCCTTGAGCACAGCAGGCACACGCCCACCTCAGGGCTGGTACACAGCCCTCTGCCTGGACAACCTCCCCTAGATGTCTGCACTACTTCGGGTCTCACCTCCTCTCCTTTCTGGCAGCCTTCAGGCCATCCCTGGCCTCTCTACCTAAAACAGCAGTCTCCCCTCCACCGATACCCTACATTCCCTTTCCTGCTTTATTTTTTTCTTTAGCATGTATCAACACCTCACACACAAATATTTTATTTGTTTATCATTTTTTCTGTCCATCTCTCCCACACTAGAATATGGAAGAGAAATTTTGCCCGTTGTAGGCACTGCTGTATTCTCAGTGCCTACTGCAATGACTGACAATATATACTTTGATTTCTATATTTATTACTCTCTGAACGAAGGAAGGAATAGGATAGAAGGAAGAAATAAGTGAGCACTTCTTCAGCTGCAGGCTGGCCTCAGGCCAGAATCAAGAATCACAAATTAAGGGGGAAAAAAACAAACACAACGACTGTCACTTTCTCCTTTGTACATATGCTCAGCTGAAACAAACTCAATGAAACTACTTTTGGAATTGAGTCTACATTTTGCGTAATTCATGTTTGTTAAAACAGCTCACACAGAAGTTGAACTTCACTACAAAACGTACTGTCAAAGCCCTAAATCTCATGATTATTTTTTATGTGATTCGACATCCTCTTTTGTGTTAAACTTCTATGTACGTCATCTGGGGCCTTGCAGCTGAAAGTGCAGTCAGTGGACTAGCAACAGCCAGCCTCACCTGCGGGCTGTTAGAAATGCAGACACCTGGGCAGGAAGAATCCCAGGTGCTTCCCCAGCATGTTATGATTTGGGAACCAGTCATCTAGTAAAGTCTTCCCCCAAATATAAGAATCTTCTATGAGAACCCTGGCAGGTGTAAGTAGCTTAGCCTCTGTCTGAACACCACCATCAGAAGGTGAATCTCAGGTTCTACCTCACAGGTGTTGTAAGACAATTACTCCTACAACAATTGTAAGACAACCATTTTTAACCAGTGATCATTGTTCAGCCATCAGGAGAGAGACACCTGCTATCTCACGCTGTTTGTATTCTGGGCTTTGTAGAATACCACACACAGCATCACTACTACACTACCACCACTAGATGTGCTTACAAAATTCCAATCAGGGAACTCACCAGGAGAGGCCCTCTATCTTTCTACTAGGAAGTGGCCTCTGTGGCCTCTACTCTCCAAATCTAGTATTCCCCTTAGCACCAGAAGGAACAGTGTGACCCACATGAGAGACCTTCATCAATTTGAAGAGAATCAGTGTATTCCCCAGGACTTCATTTCCCAACACCACCTGGTCTAGGATTTCTTCACTATCCCGGACTTTTGAAAAGCATCACGAGTGAATGCAATATTTTTTCTTTTCTTTTAAATTTTTAATTTTATTTCACTCACTTTTAATTTTTTATAGTGATAAAATATATAAAACATAAAGTTTACCATTTTAACCATTTAAAACCGTACAGTTCAGTGGCCTTATGTACAATGACATTCTTGTGCAACCATCACCACCATCCATCTCCAGAAATTTTTCATCATCCATGCTGAAATTCTGCACCTGTTAAACAACATCCCACACCCTCTTCCCCTCAGTCCCTGTTTACCACTACTCTATTTTCTGTATGAATTCGACTATCCTACGTACTTCATATAAGTGGAACAATACAATGTTTGTCTTTTTGAGTCTGGCTTATTTCACTTAGCATAAGTTCTTCAAGGTTCATCCATGCTGTTTCATGTATCAGTACTTCACTCTTTAAATTTTTATTTTTTTTTTTTATTTTAACACGTATCTCTACATATTTATGGGCTATAGTGTGTTGTTTCCATACATACATATACTGTCAATTAATCCACTTAGGGTAGGTACCATAGTTTTGTACCTGTTAATCAACCAGTCCCTGCCACCACACCCATCTTCTCCCTCCCTCCCCTGCTGGTACTTTGGTAACCATTATTCTACTCTCCATTTCTATGAAATCCTTTATTTTCTTTTTAAGCTTCCACATATCATGTAGTATTATTTGTTTTTCTGTTTCTGGCTTACTTCGATTAAAATGATGGTCGCCAGTTCCACCCATGTTGCTGCAATTGGCATGATTTCATTTTGTTTTATAGCTGAATAGTATTACATTGTGCATATATACTACAGTTTTTTTTTTTTTTTTTTTTAATCCATTCAACTGTTGATGGGCATTCAGGTTGATTCCATCTCTTGGCTATTGTGAATAGTGTTTCAATGAACATGGGAGTGCAGATGTCTCTTTGATACATTGGTTTCATTTCCTTTGTGTATATACCCAGTAGTGGGATGGCTGGGTCATCAGGTAGTTCAATTTTTAGTTTTCTGAGGAACCTCCATACTGTTTTCCAGTATGGCTGTACTAATTTACATTCCCACCAAGGCAGTAGTTCCTTTTTCTCCACATCCTTACCAGCATTTATTATTTCCTGTTTTTGATAAGAGTTATTCTAACTGAAGAAAGATATCGCATTGTTTTCATTTGCATTTCCCTGATGATTAGTGATGCTGAGAAGTTTTTCGTGTTCCTGTTGGCCATTTGCATGTTTTCTTTTGAAAAAGGTCTGTTCAGGTCAAATGCCCACTTTTGAATTTGGTTGTTTTGCTGTTGAGTTACTTATACATTTTTGAAATTAGCCCCTTGGCTGATGTGTAATTTGCAAATACATTCTCCCATTCTGTACCTTGTGTCTTCACTTTGTTTATAGTGTCCCTTGTTGTGCAGAAGCTTTTCAGTTTGACACAGACCCATTTATCTATTTCTGCTTTAGTTGCCTGTGCCTTTGTAGTCTTGTTAAAAAAGCACTGCCCATTCTCATTTTGTGTAGCATTTTCTCTACGTTTCCTTCTAGTAGTTTCAATTTCTGGTCGTAAGGGCTCAGTGTCTCACAAGCTTATTGTAGCACCTTGGTCTTGGGGTACAGGTTCACACACTGTGGCAGGGTTAGATATTGACTGCCCACAGCACCAGGATCAGTGGCTGCAGCCCTCCTGGCAGCTTGGGCTCTGTTAGCTGTAACTCTGGCCCTGGGGTGGGGTGTGAGCAGGTGCTGAGCACAGCACTGGCCCGACTCGGGGGGAAAAAGGGTACTCTGGAGTTTTGGACCTGGGGAGCAGAGTATGGCTGCAATTTGGGAAGCACAGCAAATGGGGCTTAGTTGTCACTCAGTTCCCAGGGGATGAGACACCTTGTAGTGGTGACTTTAGCCCCTGAAACAGTGGGACTTAGCACTATCTGAGTCTTCAGAGGCCAGGTGCAATGGCAGCAAAAACCCAGAAAACAGGGGTGCAGGTTTTTAGGCTCTGGGGGAAGGGAGTAGCAGAGTGCTGACTTCACTCCCCGGGGGAAGGGGTTTCTCAGCAGCTCAGTCTCTAAGATAACAGTCTAGCTCTAGGGATGCAGAGTACCAGAATTGTCCAGCCCCTCACCTCAGCCACTGCTCTGTTTCCCTTCGATGTCAAGCACTACATCATCTCAGCCCTGGAATACATAGATGCTTAGCTCAGCCAAGAAGCTTCTCAACTAAGACAACAATTCCCAAGGGGCAATGCACCCCTTCAGCTCAGTACTGCAGGTGGACTGGGAGGGGTAAAGATTCCCCCAAAGGGAGTGTGTAGCTTTGCAGCTTTAGTTCTAGCTTGAGGGTGAGGGCACAGCTACCCCCCCATCCATCCCCACACCATAAAACACCCTCCAGTAGCACTTCTAGTTCTAAGATTGGGAAGAAGACTTGTGAGGCAGAGATGGCGGGGTACAGTGTGATCTCCTTTGCGGGAGCACAACTGTGTGGACTCCAGGCAGCTCCTTCAGCTGGGGTTAGTGCCTTTCTATATATTTCAGATAAGTCTTTTATCAGATATGACTTTTGCAAATATTTCCTTCAAGTCCATAGCTTGTGTTTTCATTCCTTTGACAGTTTCTTCCATTGCAGAAATTTTTAATTTTAATAAAGTCCAACTTGTCAATTATTTATTTCATGAGGCATGCCTTTGGTGTTGTCTGAAAAGAAAGCACCAAACACCTGCTTGGTGTTCTCTGAGCCTTCTGGATCTGTAGTTTGATGTCTGACATTAATTTCGGGAAATTCTCAGTCATTGTTTCCAATATGTCTTCTGTTACTTTCTTACTTCTCCTTCTGGTATTCCCATTATAGACATGTTATACCTATTGTAGCTCTTCCAGGATTCCTGAATATTCTGTTATTTTTCCTCCTCAGTCTTTTTTTGTCTTCGCTTTTTAGCTTTGCAGGTTTCTATAGAGATGTCCTCAAGCTCAGAGAAATCCTTTTCTCAGCCATGTGCAAACTATTAATAAGCCCACCAAAACCATTCTTCACGTGTTTTTGATCTTTAGCAGTTCTTTACTGTTCTCTTAGAATTTCCATCTATTATGGAATAAATGGATAGAATTGTGTCCTCCCAAAGTTTAACGTTTTGGAGGCTTGGTCACCACTGTGAAAATGTTAAGAGGTGGGAAATCCTATTATGGTAATTGAAAGGTGGGGCCTTGAAAAGGTGATTAGATTCTGAAGATCATGTCTAGTGAAGGACTAACAATGGTGGTCATGGGCATGGTTCTGAGAAAGCTTTAAGAGAAGAGCACATGAGAAGTCCTCTCTCTCAGCCATTTTCTGCCATGTGAGACCTCTCCATTGCTGTAAAACCATCACCAAGGAAGACCCTCACCAGATGTGTTCCCTGGACTTTGGCTTCCCAGCTGAAACTGTAAGCAATTAATTTTCTTTTCTTATAAATCATCCAGTTCCAAGTATTTTGTTACAAGCAACAGAAACGAACACACCATCCCTCTGATTACACTGCCCACCTGATCTTTCTGGTTGTCTGCCTTCTCCATTAGAGTCCTTAGCTTATTAATGACAGTCATTTTACATTCCTAGTCCGGCAATTCCAAGATCCCTGCCATATGTGAGTTTGGTTCTGATGACGGTTCTGTTTATTCGAACTGTATTTATTGCCTTTTAGTGTGTCTTGTACTTTTGTTCTTGATATTTGAATGTGACGTAATGGGTAAAAGGAAGTGCTGTAAACAGGCCTTCAGTAATGTGTTGTGAGGTTTGTGGGGAGGAGAAGCCTTCTACACTCCTATGATTAGGTCTCAGTCTTTTCAAGCTTGTGTCCATGGACTCTGAACTTCACAAGTGGTTCTGGCTCGAGTTGATTGGGGTTGGGTATTTCCCTTCCCTCAGAGGGGTTAGGTGCTAATATAAACTCCAGAAGGTTCAGCTCTGGTTAAGAGGTTTCACCTGAGGGCAGACCTTAAGAAGAATGGAGTTCTCTGGCTCTCAGAATCGTTCCTCTTCTCCTCCCCCTGCCTTAAGCTCAAGTAGATTTTTCTCTGATATTCACAGGGAGAACCTGGTAGAGCTTCAGGAAGTAACACCTACAAAAGTGTGGGAGCCCCCACTCACAGGGTCCCCTGAAACCAGACTTTTTTTTTTTTATTCTCTTAGACTTTTCCACACTGAGCCTCCAGCAATTCAGAAACTACAGTTTAGGTTTTCCTACCCCAGTAGCACTGGTTCCCCATGGAGGTTTCTGCTCATGGGTTTCTCCTCCAGTAAATTGCTACACTGTGTATTCAACTGTCTCCCCAGTTTGGGGGGCAGCAGTTTGACCTGTGACCTTACTTCTCTTATGAATCTAATAAATTATTGATTTTTCACTTTGTTCAACTTTTTACTTTTTGTTAGGTCAGAGTGGCAACTTGCAAGCCTCTACATGCTGAACTGGAAAGTGGAAGTCTCACTTTTCTTTTTAGATAACGATTCAATATGAATTCACCTTAAAGTCCTAATACTATACCTGCTTTGAAATACCCTTCCATAAATATGGAAGTCTTTCATGCTAACAAATAATTTCACATTGAAGGTAGGCATGCTGGAAAATTTTCCTGAAGGTTCACTAACACCAGAGCAGCAACATTATTTCTGACCAACATTTATGTAGAAGCCAGTCATTAAAATTGCTTCCTCCTCTATTCCATTATATAACAAGCCTCTTTTAAAGCTACCTTACCTTTTTAAACAGACTTTCCATTTCTTTCAGTAGCACAGTGAGCACTGCTTTTCTGTTCCCACCTCCTTCTGCTGGTAACAGACCCCTCTTCCCCTCTTTTTACACACACAAGAGTGCGTACATGACACAGAATAAGCCAATCCAAATTCTCTGACAAGATTTCTCTGAGACAGAGCAGGGGAAAGTTCTCTTTTCCCTCTAGTCAAAGCCAGTGCTTACAGCTCCAGCCCCGTGGAGAGAGTCGATCAGAGAGAACAAAGCCAATACGTACTGAGCAAGAAAGAGTTCCAGCAGCATTCAAGTTCCTGGATTCAGACATGCAGCAAGACCTCTTCCACTCCACCCCATCCCTTTATCCCAATTTCTATCTTCCTTTCTTTCTTTCTTTTTTTAAATCTTAAAGCTATTTGAGTTGGGTTTGTGTTAATTGTGGCCAGGAAAGGCTTTTCTCCTTTCCTTACCTCCTGTCTAGAACGTGATCTCTGTTAAAATAGAGAAAAAAGACAAAGACTTTTGAGTATAGTACCACACCAGAATTATGCTATGAGAAGTGGTCAATATTAGCAAGAGAAAAGCTTCTTTTATAGACGTTTCATTCTGAGTAATCCAAAGGACCCCAAAGCCTTTTATGTAGCTGAAAACTGGATAGAATTGAGTGAATTTCTGAGTGTCTGGAGGCACAGTAGGAAGGTGAGCAGGACGGGGAAGGGAGACCAAAGAGAAGAGATCGACGAACACATTCAGTAAGAACTCACAGATGCCTTGGGAAGCAAAGCAAATAACTACTTTCAATATACTGTGGATTAGCTGAGAGTAAGACATTGTTTCTGAACTGTACAGTGTTCCTTCCCTAACATAAGGGACAGAAATACCGGCATATACTTGCAACCAACCTAAAATATCCTGTATATCAGAAACGTGGTGAAAAAGTAGGAAAAAAAGGCCAACAGGGTAATGTCTACCATTAGTGGGCCTTTGCTTTATCCCGTGATTTCTTACCCGCGCACTCTCCCCACCTGGAGATACTCAGTGGGATTTGTATTTTCCCAGAACCAGCTTGATACAGTTGTTGGTGAAAGTGCAGAGCAAGATCCCTCCACACATTAAGTACAATGTTAGGAGAGTGCAGGGAACTGCTCCTGCTGGCAGGTGACTTGCATACTACCTGCACATCACTGTGCAAAACGTTCTTAACTCCAATAGCTGTAATTCTATTTTCTTTTGAGTATCTAATATATAAGTAAGAAACACAGATCCACCCTGTAGAGCTAAAGAGACATGATTAACAAAAGAGAAAAGAGAAATGCGTGAAATGCCTAATCCTCTGGAATGACAACCATCTGGCCCTTTTTCCTTCCTGGAAGAAGATGCCTTCCCTGTCCCTAAACGGGCTATCGAACAAGAGAAAGCATAAGCAGTCTAAGGGCACTGCAGTAATTTTCATACAACTCGGGCACTGCATTAATTTCCATACAACTGTACATATTTTAAAATCATTTGCTTGAATACCTCCACTTCAGTGATGTCATCCAATGATCCCGACAAAAGAATTATTTCAATATTTTGAACTTTGCAATCAAGGAGCATGTCATGTTTCTCTAATCGTTTCTTTTCCACAGAAGTTTGGATGAGAACAACTTCTTTTTGCAATTTTCCCACTTTCCTGTAAATACACAGATATGAAAGTGATATTATTCATTGTATACAGTTGCACCAGGGAAGAGAAATATATGTTATAAACTTCCATGACCAAATATTTTTTTCCAATTATTGCTATAAGCTCTAGAGTTCACTCATTGACGCTTGTAATTTACACATTAACACTCTTGGAAAGGGCCATAAATGTAATGTTAATCCAAGGGAACATTTTTTAATAATACCTATTACGGCTTTAATCAGGGCTAACAAATGTACAGTGCTTTTCTAGTTACTTTATTTTTAAATCTGTATATTTATTCAAGCTGCATTTCTCGCTCAAATATAAGCTCGACATTTTAGAATCTCAAACCAAGGGAAATAGTATCTTTGCAAGAATAAGACATTTTTATTATTACACATCTAATAATCTGAAGTTTCTTTACCACCACCACCACTAATGTAAGCCTTCTACCTGGAAATAAGGGTTTGAGTTTTATTAGCTGAAACAGTGTGGGATTTTAAAGGGACCTAGAAAGAGGACAGAATGGAGGAGAGGGAGGAAGGGAAGAAGGAAGGACTGTATGGTTTTCAAGAACAGGAAAACAAATGATTTTGTTTGAGCTAAATGCAAGTGTAAAAATTCAAGAATTAACAGACTTTAATTCTACACAAAAATCTTAGACAAAGAGCTTTCTGAAGCACTGAAGATCTTTGGACAGTGAGGAAAATTGTGAAATGCCGTGAAGCTGTGCAAAAACAGACTCATTTCATGCAATCACCCACGGTCGTGTCCATCCTACAGGAAAGCAGATGTCATTCTGGTTCAACATGCCAGCCGATTCAAAGTGTCATCACAATCATGGCTAATGTATGTTCATCGTGTTCCAGGCACAATTCTAAGTGCCATATGAATATTAACTCATTTAATCCTCACAGCATTCTATGAGGTAGGCACTATTATTATCCCATTTTCCTGATGAGGAAAGTAAGGCATAGTATGTAAGTACCAGAGTTGGGACGTGACACCAGGCAGTGTGGCTCTACATTCTACTCTCTGATCCTGTGTGCTGTGTTGCACAGACTACAGGGAATCTCTGTACAGCAGGAAGATCCCAGTATCAAGAGGGATTGAAGGTAAGGGATTCTCTATAGAGGTTCATATTTTCATCCACCAAAAAGAATTATTTACTCTAAACAACTAACCACCTCTCTTGGTATTCCACCAAATTTGAACCTTTGGGCTGGCTGGTTAGCTCAGTTGGTCAGAGCATGGTGTTATAACACCAAAGGGTTTGGATCTCCATTACAGCCAGATGCCAAAAAAACCAAACCCAGAATGTTTGAAATTTCATATTGATGGCATGCATGTTTAAAACTCTGGCTAGGACTTTGAAATTGATGAATTATTAATTACCTTTCAACAGTCAAAAACTTCTTCTGTTCCTCTTCAATATGAGTTTGAACTGTGTCAGTGTTGGATTTCTGAGTGATAAATACGTCTCTAAGTTGCTGCCGCTTTGCCATGAGTTCATCCAGGATTTGCAGACAGTTTTCTTCAGCCTGAATGGGGAGGATCTGCACTGTAGATTAACATCTTTTATGCGAATAAGGTCAACAGATTACCGTATTACCCATAAAACCAAACCATTTCATTATTCTGGGTGCTGCTTGAACCTCTATTATAGATTGTGCCACACTCTCATTCTATGCTTTTGGAAATTGGTAATCACTACCTGCCTCCGTCCTTCATTTGGATTCACTCCTCAGCTCACAGCCATTTGACTTCTGTTCCCACTGTCCAGTGAAAGTGGGTCTTGCTATGGCCTCGATTAGGAAATTGAACAGAAATTTTCCAGGCTGTACCTTTCTGACAGCCTTCCTCACATACTTCTTCCAGAAACTCTGGGGCTTCTATGATAACACCTCTTCTGGCTCTCCTCCTAACCTAACTAGCAACCTTCCAGAATCTCATCATTCCTCCACTGCTCTTCACTACCTACCTCCCTGCCTGGGAGTCTCAGTCATTCTCACATGGTTTCAATGGACTCCCATAAACCAGCAACTCCCAAATCTGAATCTCCAGCCTAGATAGATTTCTCCCCTTATCTACGTACTCTTTAACTACCTGCTGGAAACTGCCATCTAGATGGTACAAAGGCAATTCAAGCTCCACAGGTCCAGAATTTTCTCTCCTTAACCTGATCCTACCGTCACCAGTCATCCAAGTTGGAACTTAGCAATCATCGGGAGCGTCCCCCCTTGCCCTCCCTCAAACTTCAACATCCAATAATTCATGAAGCTCTGCTTATTTGAAGTATTTTTCAAATCTGCACCCAACTCCTATCACTATTAGGAACCTCCAGGAGCTCGACATGTTTATTCAAGGAAGGACATTATAATTTCAATAAAGAGGCACTTCAGCCACCCATTATTACCTTCTTTAATTTATCGATGTCTTCTCTTCTTTTCTGGATGTCTTTTTTTAACGCGTTGACTTTATGCAGTGTCTTCTTAAGCTGACTGCGACTATATTCCAGGTGAATATTAAGCCGAGTTTTTTGTTTTTCAAATTCTAATCTAGTATAATAAAGTCAACCATTATAATTGGTAAACAGAATGCTTTGATTTTTTAACTTTCCCTTATTTCAGTCTCAAAGCAATACAAAACTAGAAGGAATACAGTTATGAACCCCCATGGAGCTCTCACTCAACTGTAATAATTATCAATTCCTGGTCAACCTTGTTTCTTCTATAACCACACTCACTGCCCCTTCCCACCAGGCCTCATGTAATTTCATCTGTAAATATTTTCGTATGTATCTCTGAAAGGGAAATGAATTTTAATTCATAATCACAAACTATTTCAGATAAGAAAAGATAATTCCTTAATATCAATTTTCTATCATTGCCAAGTTTCCCAATAGTTTCATTATTTTTTAAAAAATTACCGATTCTTTGAATCAGGATTGACACATTGCATACAGGTGATATATTTCTTACATCTTTTGTAATCTATAGGTTCCCTCCCTTCTTTTTCTTTAAATTACAATTTATGTTTTTATTCTTATTATTTAGTCAGTCTTTCTTTTTTTTTCCCTTTTTTGTCTTTTTTTGTGACTGGTAACGGGATCGCAACCCTTGGCGTCGCACCCAGTGAGCGGACCGGTCTCTGTATGGGATCCGAACCCTCGGCGGGAGCGCCGCTGCGCTCCCAAGCACCACACTCTACCAAGTGCACCACTGGGCCGGACCTAGTCAGTCTTTTTGAATAGCTATTCCGACATAAATCCAAACTTGGGATCTTAAGAACATGTTCCATCCTAATGCTCTTTCCTACTTTCCAAGCTTCACAAAATCCTCATAAGGAATTCTAATGTCAACTGTAGCTCATCCTGCCCTCCCTCCTCCCTTACATACCCTGCTCACAGAATCATGTGTTCAAGAAGCATCTTAAGCACTGTGGCAAATATTGTGGTAGATACTGCTGATAAGAACAACAATACAAACAAACAGTAATATCTAATGTGAGGTTACTAGATGTCTGACAGTTATAAAAGCTTTTACGTAAATGAATTGTCTTAAGTTGTGTGATCGTATGAGGTAAGTAATACTATCAACCCTATTTAACAGATGAGGTGACCAAGGCACAGTGAGTTAAGTAACTTGCCCAATGACTCCCACTTAGGAAGTGGTGGAGCCAGGCGTGACACACTCAGGGAGTCAGCAGAATCCTACTCCTACTCTCTGACCACACCAGTCAACTATAGGAGAAGTTAAGAAAACCTTCAAGGATTTATTTCTGCTGGAGGAAGCAGACACACAGACTATGTAGAAGTGAAATACCTCCTCACTTGGCTCAGGAGCATGACACTACTCTGCCTTTCCTGTCCCCTTACTGGCTGCTCCCTTAAAGGCTCTTGCTCATCTCCTCAACTTGTCACCATCTCCTGGGATCACTTCTCTTTTCTATCCATATTCACTCCCTTGGTGCTCTCATCTGTTTGCATAACTTTAAGTACCATCTGTATACTGACAATGCCGAAATTTATACCTCTAGCCTGATTGTCTCCCTTGAACTCCTGACTTGTACATTCAACTGCCTATTCTATGCCTCCAATCGGATGTCACAGATATCTCAAGCTTAATACCTGGGATACACAATGGATAAGCTAGAATTAATAAGATGGTTTAACAAAGTTATCAGATGTCAGATCAATCTGAAATTTGAGACCATTTTTCTACAACAGTAGAAATCAACTATAAAAATTTATAAAATATCATAAGAATACTACTCACAAGAATAAAACTTATAAACAAACAGATTCTATGGAAAAAATATTTAAAAATTATAATAAAGGATATAGATGATTAGAATAATTGGAGAGACATTCTATTTTCTAAATTGGGATGACTTACTATTTTGAAGGTACCATTTCTCCTCAAATAAATCTATATATCCAATGTAATCTCAATTAGAATTCCAGTTAGACTTTTATGAGAAACTCAGTAAACACTGTGGTAAGCAGAAATCTTGAGAAACTCTACTGTATTTTAAAGTTGACTTCAGAACAAGGAATATGACAGGGGAAATGAGGGGTCACTTTATGATGATAAACAGATTAATTAATCAGAAAGTCATCACAATCCCCAGTATGTATGCACCTAATAATATGGCTTGAAAAACATTAAGTAAAAACTGACAAAACTAGAAGGTGATATTGACAGATCCAGAAGTATGAGGGTACTTCAAATAGTTCATGGAAAGATTAGTACTATCTTTTAATTCTATTTTTCCTTGAATTGTTCGAAGTACCTTTGTATATTTGGAAATTTCAAAGCTCTGCTCTTACTGACTGCCATAACAACTAGACGGATAATCAGTTAAGTACCCAGAAGACTTGAGCAACACCAACCAACCTGGCCTAACTGCCAAGTACAGAATATTCCATCCAGCACATTTCATGTGTACATGGAACATTCACTAAGATAGATCACATGACAGGCCATGAAACAAGCCTCAATCAGCTTAAAAGATTGAAATAATGCAGAATATATTCTTTACCAAAATGGGATTAAATTAAAAATCAGTAACAGAAATATATTTGAAACCCCCTCCTCTTGTCAATATTTATTTAAACAACACACTTCTTTCTAAACATCTGGAGTCGTAGAGAAAAAATCACAAGGGGTATTAGAGATTATTTTGAACAGAATGAAAATGAATATACAACATACTAAAATTTGTGGGATTCAGCTTAAACACTACTTAGAGGGAAATACATAGCTCGAAATGCTTATATTAGAAGAGAAGTCTACAATACATAATGTAAGCTTTCATCTTAAAAAGCCAAAAAAGAAGAATAAATTAAAACTAAATAAGTATAAGGAAGGAAACATTCAACAGGAGAAATCAATATCATAAAAACAGACAATCCATAGAGAAATTGTAAGACCATGAACTGTTCTTATACAGGATCAATAAAACTGATACATTTTTAGCAGATATTAGTAAGAGAAGGCAAATCACAAATATCAGAAACGACAGCACATCAGTATAGACCTTGAGGACTTTAAAAAGGATAGAGAATACTATGAATAATTTTGTCAATAAGTCTGACACCTTAGATAAAATGCACAAATTCCTCGAAAAACACAATCTACCACAGTTCACCAACAGAAAGAAAATAACCAGAATTCTACTATGCCTATTAAGGAAACCGAAAATTCGTTATTGAAAACATTTCCAGTATTGCCTCCACTATGGTTTATTTCTTTAAATCACTTACTTTTTAAATTCAAGAAATCTCAGTTTTAACAGTAGTCTTGCATTTATTATTATTAATGGAAAATTAATTTTTAAAAAAGATTTATTGTTCTAAATGAGAAATAGTAAATTATTAGATATAAATTAGAAATGCTAGTTAAATTAAAAACTGTAAGAAGCATACCAAACCACAAGCCTTCCCACAAAGAATGGTGAATGGCCCAGGGTGCCTCATTGGCAAATTTTACGGAGCATTTAGGGAAAAAACAATTCAAATTCTATACAAACTCCTTCAGGAAAAAGAAGAGAACAATTCCCAGCTCATTTTATGGGCCTGGCATTACGTTGATACCAAAACATGACAAAGACAGTACAAGAAAAGAAAACTACAGATCAGTGGACTCATAAATATACATGTAAAAATCCTTAACAAAATTTTAACAAGACAAACCCAAAAAGCATACGAAAAAGATCATGTTCATTTTGGGTGCACTCCAGGCATGTAAGGTGGATTAACATTCCAAAATCAATCAGTATAATTTACTATTATATGTACTTACTATTAAGAAACTAAAAAAACAAAAACAAAAAACTCAACCATACAATCATTTCAATAGATACCAGAAAAAGTATTTGACAAAACTCAACACTCATTTATGACAAAAATGTCCATCAAGTAGAAATAGAAGAGTAATTCCACAACCTGATAAAGGACTTTCTAAAGTTCATACACCCAACCAAGACAGACAATGTTCTTCCGCTAAGAATGGGAATGAGGCAGGATGTCTACTCATACCACTTTCATTCAACATTGTACTGGAGTCCTAGCAAGTACAATTAGGGAAGAAAAAGAAATAAGAGTTATTCTAATTGAAAAGGCAGAAATAATATTTTTATTCACTGACAATTTGACTATCTATTGATAGTCTGAAAATCTTAAGGATCTACAAAAGAGCTATCAAAAATAATAAATAAATTTAGAAAGGTTTCAGGATACAAAAACCAATTTTATTTTGATATACTACCAACACACGATTTTAAATTCAAATTTTAAAACAATTCCATTTCAACAGCATAAAGATATGAAATACTTACAAATAAATGTTAACAAAACATGCACAAGACCTGTACACTGAAAACCAAAGACCATTTTTTTTTTTTTTTGGTGGCTATTATCAGAAAGACTCTAAAGAGCATTAATGAGAGAAATTCAGAAAGACCTGAATAAAGATAGATACCATGCTCATGAATTGGTATATTTAAGAGTCAATTCTTTCCAGATTGATCTATAGGTTAAACACAAACCCAATCAAAATCCTAGCATGTATTTTACAACAACTGAAAAGCTGATACTAAAATGTACATGGAAATGCAAAGGACTTAGAACAGGCATGGGCTTGATCTCTCTGGTCCACTATCCTCAGTGCCTAGAAGGGTGCCTGACAGATATTTCCATAGTTAATATGTGTTAAATAAATGAAGTTTAAAATAATTATAGAGAAAAAATACAAGGAAGTGGGACAAAATGTCAACAGTTTATATTTCTGGACAATGGGAAGTTTTCTCTATTTTCTCCAAGAGGCACATGCTACTTTTAGATTTAAATGTAATAGTTGAATAGATAATATATACATATGGTACAAAATTCAAAAGGTATAAGGATATACAAAAAGGAAAGTGTCTCTTTTCTATGCTTTCAACCTCCCCAGTGGCAGCCACTCTTACTATTTCTCAACAGATGGCGTGTTTATTTCCACCAGAGTATCACTTATCTTCTCATTTTCTTCACAGTGCTTCTGCCATCAAATTATTTTTTTAATTTCTTTGCATTTGCATTTTGTCAATTTTTCTTTTATGGCTTCTGGGATTTATGTCATACTCAAAGGCCTTCCCTAATAAGGCCTTGTTGTTCTAAATTCTCCTATGACTTATTCTAGTATTTTTATGTCTTCATTTTTTTTATATTAAAATCTTTGATTCTGCTGGAACTAGTGTGATCCTAAAGAATGAGAAAGGGATCCAAGCAGGTTTTTCCCAGGTTCCTGCCACATGAATCCCAACATGATTAATTGAAGAGTGTTTCTTTTCTCCATTCACGTAAAATATCAAATATCCCCTCATAGATCTGAGTATATTTCTGGACTCTATTTATGAGCCAGTACCTCAAGGTTTAGGTTATGTTTTAAAACTTGAGAGTTCTAATCCTTTTTCATTACCGTTTCAGGTTTTTCTTGGCTAGTTCTACATGTGAATTTTAGAGTCACTTATAAAGTAAAAAAAAAAAATAAATAAATAAATAAAAACTGGTCCATCTATGTATTAATGTGATATTTAAGTTTTATAGTAATTTAGGGAGAACCAACTTCTTTATAATATTCACTTTAACTATAAAAGAACTAGTATCCCTTTCTTTTATGTTCACATTTCTGTTCATATCTTGCATTCTTGTTTAAGGCTTTTTTTATATATTTTTTCATATTTGGTAAGTTTATTTCTTAGTTAAAAGGTACTTAACCGTTTTCCCCTGATATGATTGGTATAGTTTCCCCCAACATTCTGTGTTACAGGTAGTTTGTATATAAAATGGCTATTAATTTTTGAATTAATTATTATGTATTTTTAATTTTTAAAAAGTTTCATTTAAATATTTATATCCAGCCACATGACTGAATTATTTTGTTTCTAATAGTTTTTCATTTCCTTTCTGGGGTTTTCCAGATATAAATGATATAACCTGCAAACAGTGATGAGTCTACCTCCTCTTTCCAAATTTTTATACATTATTTATTTTTCCTGTCTAGCTCTACTGACTAGTATCTCCAGAAGAACGTTAGATAACAGTGGTGGTAGTAGAGAGTATCCTTTTGTTTCTAACTTTTTACACCTCTAGGCTTACTTCACGAAACAACAAGGCTGATTTCGAATGAGATGTATTTTGTCTTATCACAGGAATCTAACTGTTCACACTAAAAGATTTTTCAATCAGGAATGGATGTTGAATTTTGTCAAGTACCTTTTTCATCATCCCTAGAGTTGATCATGTGATTTTTCTCCTTTGACCATCAACTGGTGAGTTACAGCAATAGATTTCATGATACTGAGGCATCCTTATATTTCGAATATCCACTAGATAATGGTATATTCATTTTGTTGTTGTAATCCTGGTTTCTATTTAACCATGTTTATTTGGATATTTACAGTTAGGATTGATTTTTAGTTTCTTATATATGTGTACCTTTTTAACTTTTGGCATCAATATTATGTTTATTCCATAAAAAATGCATTTCTTCCTCTTCTACACACTGAAACAGTTCAAATACTGAACATCTGTTTAAACGTTAAACACTGAAGTTACCTGTGCCTTTAAATTTTGCTGGGATGATTCACCTGTGAAACTATGTGCTTGGTGCATGTGTGGATGGGGTGGGAAGGAAGAATTTTTACTTTCCTGTCCTATGGTAGTTGGCATCTTTCGATTTTTCTAATCTTGTTTAGGGAAATTTTTGGTAATACATTATTTATTGAAAATTATCAATTTTATCTGCCTATATGGATATTTACAGACAACCAAGTAAATTAGTGTCACATTTTTCTTCTAATTAACAGTGCAAGTGTAATTAAGCCCCCATTCTCTGATATTGTATATCTGTGCTTTCTTTTATAAATTATGGAATGAAGGAATTAGATCTCTGTAGAAGAATATGAATTTTTATTAGCTATTTCTGGAGGAACTGAAATAAAAATTACCTCGGGCATAATTCCTCTAAATTATGAAATAATATTTATTACTTTTATATACATGTGAGCTGCTTGCAAGCATCTTTTAATAAAAATACCTTTTTTGATCCATTTCCTGATGCTGTTTAACATGTTTGTTCTCAAATTCACGAATATTTTCCACACCAATTTCTTCACAGAAGTGTTGAAAAATATCATCTTCTACCTTTTAAATTATTTTAAAACAGCTGGTTTAATAATTTTAAGAAATATATAGCTAAATGCTTCAATATAAAATTTTCCCTCAAGTTTTTGCGGATTAGGTCAAAAACTAATTCTACCAAACATTACTGTATTCTGAGGAGCCAGTGCTTTCTCTTCCTTTAATTCCATATGCTATGTCTATCTATTTTCAAATTTCTTATTCAGAAAACCCATAAAGAAAGCTTGCAAATTGGCCTTATTAAGTGTTTAATATAAAATTTGAATAATTTAGTCATTCACTTTAGTCACACCAGAATATAACATTCTATGTAAACAGAGGAAATATTCTTTATCTACGTGTGGTACTACAGCATCTTAGGCAGTATGAACTCGAGAGGAATAGAGCAGAGAATTAAGAATCAAAAAGATGTGGAAAAACTGCAGTGAGCTAAATCCAACAAAATAAAATTTAGCTCAAATATTTTTAAACTCCTGAGTTTATGTACAATTATAGGATGAGAGAAACCTGTCTTAACAACAGGACATGTTACGAACTTTCAGATTTTAGTTGAATGTACATTAAATATAAATGTAATAAGATTGATGCAGTAGATTGATCCAATTAGCACAAGTAGATAATCCCAATCATGGAAAGTTATAATCACATGCACAGAGTCCCATGATACTCTGTACTGGTGAGAAAATATTTCGACATTATGCTCCTTTATGGGCATTGACAAACAAGAGTGAATGTGGGGATGGTGCAGGAAGGAAGCATTTTCCACGGGATCATTACCAAAACTGGCCTTAAATACATGGTAATGTGAAATGATAAAAGAAATTAGGGATATTTAACCTGAAAAAGAGATAATTAAAGAGGAGCATGAGTCCGGTTTCAAATCATGTGATAAAAAGCAGAACTAAAAGCCATGGGTTGAAGTTACAGAGTCATGATCTGACAAATAACACTTGGAAGATTAGAGATACTCAACTGGTGAATAAATTAAATTAGAAAGTTCCTGTCACTTTATAAGCTGAGGCTAGATAACCAAATCTTCCTTGCCCCAAGAGTCAAGCACCATGCCTGGCATTTAATAGATGTTAGAAAAAAATAACTACTGAGTAATAGAGGAGCCTTAAAAGATAACCTGAATGACAGTTCTCTTCCTCCTGTTGTCAAGGACAGTGGGAGAAATGAAGAGACTATTTTTTCCAATGGGCAACGAGAGGTTGAACAGAAGGGAGTATGCACTGGTCACTGTCTCCTAAGATGGGCAACAGTGGTTTGCAAAAGATGCAAGGAGACTAATTTGGCAAAACAATAAAATTTAGCGTACGTGTTGTCTCTGATAGGACAGTGTTAACAATATCATCCTTTGCTTTAGCACACATTCAAGAAGTGCTAAATCTGATATCTGGTCTAGAACTATATTCTGTATGTCATTCAATAACAAACATAACATTTACGACCTTATCGATCTTTTCTTGAAATTCTTTAATTCTTTGTTGTCTTTCTTTGATTCCTTCGCTCAACTTAGTACATTGAGACTCAATATTTAGTAGTTCACTTTGTAACTGAGATTGTTCCTAATAACAAAGGAGAAAACATTTTTAAACATGCATGATTAGGTGTCTTTTAGAATAAAAGTGGTATCCGTGAGTTAAGAGGAATTCAAGTATAGATGGATAATAAGACTAAGTACTATAAAAATAATTAAAGGACAATAATGTAACCTCAATCATAAGGTAAACTATCTAAAAAGTACATGATGCTATCTATAGAATTCCTGAAACTGCTGTCGTTCTAATTTCCATCACATTTTGTGTAAGTCTGTAGTACCTGGTAAAAAGTCGCAAGGTGCTTTTTTATCATATCTAGTTCACTCTGTGAATATTTGTGTCGTGCAAGAGTTCCTTGTACTAGAGTCTGTATTTGTTTTAAATCTGTTTCCTTGTGGAGAGTCTTCATTAAATCCTAAAAAAGAAGAGAAATATAAGAACATTTTACAGTAATAAAGCACTTTCTCTTTTCAAAGTGCTTTCACGTGTAATAATTCACTGATTTGTACATACAACAACACCGTACCTCCCCTCCTTCTTATAAGAGACCAGGCATTTAAGTACATTAGCCATCTGGAATACCCTAGATGCCATATAAACTCCTCTAAAAACTAATATACTTTCCAACAGGAAAGGACTAGGTATGAAAAATGAAGAACGGGGAGTGGACGTGTTCCCCTCAACACAGAGGAACAGCATCAGCAGGATGGCGTGACTCACTGCCTCACTTTCCAGGCATCCTTGTCTTTCTGCTTGCCTCCCCCATTCCCTTCTCCCTTCCCTCACCTTATTACTCAAACAAATTATCTCCCTCGTAAATGTTCTGTACTTTTACTCCTAGTCCTTATGACATACAAGTACACGAGGTATATATATATATATATTCACCTATCTGTGTTGGTTTTTCAGGCTTGTTTTGCAAATTTAGAATCATATGGATAGTGCGTTTCTGCATTTTACTTTTCTCTTTCAATTACTCACAAAAGTCAACTGATGAAGCTCTAAATTCATTCTTTCAATGGGTGCATATTATTCCGGAGAGTGACTGTACCAGAATCATTCAACTACTCACTTAATGATGGGCATTTACTTTGTTTCCAGGTTTTTGCGACCATGAACAATATTTCAACATACCTTTACGTATGCCCTCAAGTACTGGTGTTTTTATTTCCGTGTAATAAATTCTCTGGTTGAAATTTGTGGGTCAAAAGTATTCATGTTTTTATTTTAATAGCTGATACTGGATTGCTTTCCCAAAAGGTGTAATAATTCACATTTCTATAACTAATGTGAGTACTCCTTTCCTTACATCTCTGCCTGCAATAAGCATTTTACATATATATTTATTTTTCCATATCTTATTGATAGGCATAAAGTAATCTTAATTTGTATTCCCAAGTACTATATTCTATATAAAACATTTCTTTATGTTTACTGACCACAAGGATTTCTTCTTTCATTGAATTATCTACTCCTATCCCTAGCCCAGGTGTTTCTATCATAATGTCTTCTTCATGTGAATTTGCAAAGGGTTCTTCTATAGGATACAGCTTATGCTCTTCATTGAAAACTTGTTTAAATATGTACACAATGGGGGCGACCCGTGGCTCACTCAGGAGAGTGTGGTGCTGATAACACCAAGGCCATGGGTTCGGATCCCATATAGGGATGGCCGGTTGGCTCACTTGGGAAAGCGTGGTGCTGACAACACCAAGTCAAAGGCTAAGATCCCTTTACCGGTCATCTTTTTTAAAAAAAGGACACAATGGCTTTTATCCTCATTTAAAAATTATTTTGTATTCATCTTTTAATCCATCTAGAATTTACATATGTCATAAGATGAGGCACAAAATTACTTTCTCTAGATGTGCTGATACCATTTATTAAATAAACTAACCTTTTGCCTCTGAATGAAATTTCATCTTTGTTATATACAGAGTTGTCAAATATACTGGGCTCTACTTCTGGAATTCCCAGCGTTGCTATCTATCCATTTCTATGTCAATACTACATGAACTAGATTCCGATGGTTTCTCAGAGTATTCTGTGTACCAGCAGGGGAAGTCCTACCTCACTCTCTTTTATTATATATTTTTTGAATAGTCTCAAGAAAATTCACTTGTAAGAACTAGAATATCATTTTATCAATTAAAAACTCCTTGGTAGTATTTTATTTAAAATTGTACCCAAGTTATAAATTAATGGAAGTTCTTCTAACCTATGAATATAGCATGTCTTCCCTTTATGTTGTTTTATGTATTCCAATAAGACAAACTTTTCTTTTCAAATTAATTTTATTTTATTCATCGCAGTGTTTATGTGACACAGCTTGTTGTTGCAACACATGCACATATTGTACAATGTTCTAATCAGAATTATTGGCATTATCTCTCACTTAGAAATTCATTCCTCTGTGGTTATAACATTCAGGACACTCTTTTGTGGCTGTCTTGAAATATACTATGCAATATTATTACTACTGTCACCCTAGGGCACCAGGACTTGTTACTCCTCTCTAATTGTAGCTTTGTCCTGGGCCAACAAACTGTCCCCAGACCCCCTCCCCCTCCCTGCCTCTGGTAACACTATTCTACTCTCTATTTCTCTCCTTTTGTCTTTTTTTCTTAATTGACCCATGATAATTGCATATATTTATGGAGTTACTGTGCCTTCATATTTACATTTATTCCTATTGTGAGAATATGCTTTTCCCTTTTGAGGTGCACAAATAAAAACTATGCATTTATATTCATAAGGAAAGTCAGTCTTTAGTTTTGGAGTTTTACTATCTTTATAATATTTAATATTAAAGTTATACAATCTTTATAAAATGAACTGGGAAGCTTCCATGTTTTTCATGATCTAGAATGGTTTACACAGCATTAGAATTATATCACATAGACCTCAGCCAGCTATAAACCCAGAGTCGTCATTTTTAATTTGTGGTAAAATACACGTAACATAAAATTTACTATCTTTACTATTTTTAAGTGTATAGTTCAGTAGTGTTTAAATATTTACAATGTCATGCAGTAATCTTCTGAACTGTTCATTTTGTAAAACTGAAACTCTAAGTCCATTAAAGTACTCATTCTCTGTTCCCCTAGCCCACTGTACACACATGTATATACCACATTTTAATCCATTCGTCCATCGATGGACACTTGACTTGCTCCTACCTTTTAGCTATTGTGAATAATGCCGCTATGAACACGGGTGTACAAATATCCCTGCGACCCTGCTTCCAATTCTTTTGGGTAGACACCCCAAGGTAGAATTGCTGGATCATTCTATTTTTGATGAAACACCATCCTATTTCCACAGCAGCTGTACCATTTTATATTCCTTAAGCCTTTTTCAAATGGTAGATCAGCCAACTAACAGTTGCTTTAAATATAGTGGTTTCCTATTTCCCCCAAACAAAAGCAGTCTAGGGTGATGCAGTTGCTCAACAATGGCACCCACTCTGTTTCTTAGTTCAATGGCTTTTATCTCCTGCTTGCTTTTCTCTTGGTGCAAGATTGCTGCTACAGCTCCAGGCCTCTTGACTGTGTTCTAGTCAAGTACACGAAAATGTAAAAAGTAACAGTAACACTGCCATTTATATCTCATTGGCCAAAACTGTCACATGGCCACCCATAGCCACAAGGAAACTTTGGAAATCAAGTTCTCTTAGTATTTTACGATTCTACAATAGAGGCTGGTAAGGAAGGAAGATGTGGATGGGGACTGGGCCAGCCGATGACATTAAAGCCTGCTACTGCATTTCTTTTCAAATGTCCCACATTTTTCTGTTCAATCTTGGTAATTAATATTTTCTGAAAATAGTTTCTTCCAGGTTTTCCATTTTTAAACTATATACTTATTTGTATCTAAGATTCTTTAAAGGTTTTTAATTTTCTCATTCCTGATCACGTATGTTTGCTTCTGGCTTTTCTTTCCTCCATTTGGGTTGCGAAGAGTTTATTGTATTAGTCATTCAAAGGAACCAGCTTTTAGATTCATTTGTCCTTTTTCTGAAATGTAATTAATTTCAGCTTTGAAAAGTAATTCCCTTTTATGTTTTTGGCATTTTGTGGTTGTTCTAATCTCCTAAGGAGAGTAATAACTTCCCTTGTATTTCGTCTTTCTTCTTTAATAATTAAAACATTTCACTCTTGATGCAGCTTTTATTGTGTCTCAAAAATAATGGTAGGAGGCATATTCATCATTTTCTAGGCATTTTATAATTTGCCTCTTTATTCGTCGTTGATCCCTAAACTATCTACAAGCACACTGAATTTCTATGTAGGCAAAGACTTTTTTGGTCACTATTTCTAACTTCATGGAGTATGATCAAGGTGACCTAAAGTGTACGTTTAAGAAACTGTTGAGGTTTCCATCGAGGTCAGCATGTGACCAGTTCCTCTAAGTGTTTCATGGGTATTGTTCATTATACGTCACACTTACTGAGCACTTATCATTGTTCTCTGCAGCTTCTATATATTAACCTACTTAATCCCCTTAACAAGGTTATGAAATCGGTGGTATTATTATTCACATTCTATTGATAAGGAAACTAAAGCATAAAAGCCTGCGAGTAACTTCAAGTCATACCACTAAAACGTTTCACTATAAGTTTCATCTTTATTAAGAAGTATACTCTGGGCCGGCCGGTGGCTCCCGCCGAGGGTTCGGATCCCATGTGGAGATCGGTTCCCGCTCACTGGCTTAGCACGGTGCAGGCGCAACACCGAGGGTTGCGATCCCGTTGCCGGTCCCCCGTACGGGCGCGACACCAAGGGTTGCTATCCCGTTACCGGTCAGTAAAAAAGACACAAAGGAAAAAAAAAAGTGTACTATACAACCCAAGGATTTTTAACTTTAAATTTCACATTGTCTGATATTGTCACTCCTTTTTTTTGTTTGCATTTGCCAGGTGCTCATGCCATTATTTTCAACACTCAATTTTAAAATGACTTCTTCTAAATGACACATTTAGCTTTTTAACCTATGACAACCTTGGTCTTTTAATGGGAAAATTAAATCCACTCATTTACCGTAATGTCTATTATACAAAAATTTTATTCCTTCCATTTTTTGTTCTTTTCATTCGTTTCTGTTGGTTTGCTATCTGTTCTTGTGTTTAACACTTTGGTTCCATTTCTTACCCTCCCACCCCTCAAGATTTAATCTTTAGAATATTCTAATTTCCTCTCTTCACAGATGAGAACTGTGGAACTTATTTACATCTCTCTCCATTTGTATTATGTTGGTTTTGCTGTTAGTTTAGCACTATTAATTTATTATAATTAGGTTTAACCTAATTCATGTGGTACTTAGAGTACTTTCTCTAGTATCTTTGTCACATGGAGTATGTAAATGACATTGTATCTGAATCTGCTTGTCTGCAGATTCCTAAAAGGTAAATTGTATCCTGGGCTATAATCCTTTTTCCTGTGGCTATTACTACACAGTACTAACAAGTTCTGTAGTCTATAAGATTGATTTTTTTAAATCTAATTTTTTTTTGAAAAGTGTGAGGGAGGGTTGTTTAGCACTGATTCTATAACTTAGGCAAACACGAATTACACCAAGATCTTCATTATGGTGGGCCTTTTCTCAACAAACCTACATGGGATTGAGTGTGTCCTTTCAATGGTATGTTAAGATTCATTCTCAAATTAGAGAATTATTTTTAAAATATGTTTCCTCTCCCATGTGTTCCTTTTCATCCTTCTGAGATTTTATTATTCTCAAGTCTAGTTCCCCGAGTCTGTCTGCTAAGTCTCTATTAGCAGATATCTTTACTTCATGATTTCATTATCTTTGCAATTTTGTTCCCTTCATTGAGATGCTTCTTCCATTTGGTCTCTCAGATGGCTAATTTGGTTGTCAACAACAGAAATCCTCTACTTTAAATCATCTACTTCATTCTGTAACTAAGAAATATTTTTAGTTCCAGAAGGTCTTAATTCTTCTTCTTCTTTATTTTTTCTTTTTTAAATTTTTCTTTTTGGCAAGAGCGGTTGGGGTGAGGGTCAAAACTATACTGAATCTCCTTAAAGCTCCTTTATTTTGTTTTGTTTGTTTGTTTGTTTGTTTTGTTTTGTTTTATTCAAGTTGTTGCCTGGCTCCTGGAACACCTCAGATCCTTTTATGTATTTTTTGCCCACTGAGGATCAAGTTTGGGTATTAAAGCACCCTAAAGAACAGCAGCCCCACAACCTACCTGTGCAGCAAATAACTAGCTTTCTGGGACTCAAGACCAGCCATACCCACATGGGACAAATTTAACTTACCCTTAGGATCCCCATGTCCTTATACTTCCCCAGGGGCTCTTTACAGATAAAGAAGATGAAGCCCTGCATCAGCTTTTCCGAGCAGCCTCCCCAGAACCCAAGATATCATTTCCACCCAGCTGTCACTTGGTTCAGATGAGACACACATCTAACATTCATATGGAACAACAAAAGACCCCAAATAGCCAAAGCAATCATGAGCAAAAAAAGTACAGCTGGAGGCATTAAGTTTCCTGACTTCAAACTATATTACAAATGTCTAATATAGCATGGTACTGGCATAGAACAGACACATGGACCAATGGAACAATATAGAGAACTCAGAAATCAACCCACATATTTACAGCCAACTGATCTTTGACAGAGGCCCCAAGGATATACATTGGGGAAAAGACTATCTCTTCAATAAATGCTCCTAGGAAAACTGAATATCCATTTGTAGGAGAATGAAACTTGATCTGTACCTTTCACCATATACCAAAATCAACTCAAAATGGATTACAGACCTAAATATAAGGGCTGAAACTTTAAAATCCTCCAAGTAAACGTAGGGGAAATGCTCCAGCATATAGGACTGGGCAATGACTATGAATAGCCCACCAAAAGCACAGGCAACAGAAGAAAAAAGAAACAAATGGGATTATATCAAACTAAACAGATTCTGCATAGCAAAGGAAGCAATGAATATAGTGAAAAGACATCCGACACAATGGGAGAAAATATTTGCCAACTGAGCAACTGACAAGGGACTAATATACAGAATATATAAGAGCTCAGACAACTTTACAGCAAACAATGGTCCATTTAAAAAATGCGCCAAGGAGCTGAATAGACATTTTTCAAAGGAAGACTTGCAAATGGCCAACAGGGATATGAAAAAATGCTCAACAGAACTATTAATCAGAGAAACACAAATCAAAACCACACTGAGATATCACCTCACCGCAGTTAGACTGGCTATTATCAAAAAGACAGAGAAGAACAAACGCTGGCAAGGAGGTGGAGAAATGATAACCCTCCTACACTGTTGCTGGGACTGTAAATTAGTACAACCATTATGGAGAACACTATGGAGGTTCCTCAAACAACTGCAGAGAGAATTGCCATATGATCCAGCAACCCCATTCCTGGGGATACATCCAGAGGTTTGGAAAACATTAGGTCAATGGGATACTTGCACTCCTGTTTTTCTGCAGCTCTATTTACAATATCTAGGCAATGAAACCAAGCTAAATGTCCATAGATGGATGCCTGGATAAGGAAATTGTGGTATATATAAACATTGGAATACTACTCAGCCCTGAAAAGAATGAACTTCTGCCGTTAGCAAGAACATGGATGAGCCTGGAGAAAATTATCCTAAGTGAAACAACCCAAGTACAGAAAGAGAAATACCAGACTCATAGCTGGGAGCTGAATCCATAAACAAATGAACAATAAAGAGAGGCAGAGAGAAAGAAAAAAAGAAACAGCAATCACGGTATTACATTGAACTTTTAGAAAAATGTAAGTGGAAAAGGGGAGGGGAGGGGAAAAGAAAGGGGGCTAATGAGGAATTGTTCAATGGACACAAAGGATGACTGCATATTGTAATGAGGAATAAGCTAACTGTATTGATCCACGCACACATTCTACACAATTATTGAAAATCAACGTTTTACCCCAAATTAATGTATAATAAAAAAGTAAATTAAAACAAACAAACAAACAAAAACCAGGTAGGAACTTAATATGGACATGGATAGGATGCAAGATTCATTTCAATTTGCCATCTTCCCAGAAATTTCTCTGTGCCTAGACCTAAGTTTGTAAAATTTTTAAAAGCTGTATGTTTTGTATACTTTAGACTAAAACATAAAATGTAGTCTTATGCTTACAGGAAAAGTTTAAAAGATGTTAAGTAACCTTGCCGAAAATGAAGTTTTTGATTCAGTCCTTGAATCAGAAACTGGTAATTTGTATACACAAAAGAAGAAAGCTAAATAGAAAAAACAAATAATCTGGAAGCATTCTATCAATCTAGTATCTAAAGTTGACATTTCAAGTGTGTGGGGGGAATACAATATCCAGCAAATGATACCTTTATAAAATGACAAGTCAATTGGTAAAAATAAGCTGGATCCCCAGTCATCAAAATAAATTCCAAAGGAATAAAAAAAATGTAAATGTTAAATACACAAAAGCAATAGAAAGAAGCACTATTGAGTTTCTTTTGTGAGCTTAAGAAAGAATTACATCTCTCTAAGCATGATACATTACAACATCCAGAAGTTATAACAGATTAATAAATTTGGCTACATAAAGATGAAAAACATATGTATGACAAAAAAGAATAAAGGCAAGTGTCAAACAGATACTTGGCAATAAATAGGAATAAACTGTTCATACGCACACATGAGTATCAATAACATTAGGCTAAGTAGAGAAAGCATGGGCAAAAACTTCTTACTGGATGATTCCATTCAAGTGAAAGCCTAGAAGAGGAAAAACTGTAATGACAGAAAGATTGGGTTGCCCGGCCCTAAGGGGTCTAGGGGAGGGGACTGAGTGTAAAGGAGCACAAAAATGGGATTGGGTGTGGGGGTGGGGTACTGGAAATGAGCTACATCATGATTGTGGTGGTGGTTACATAATGACATGGATTTGTCAAAATGTATTCAATTCCACACTTAAAATAGGTGTTTGCTCATTATACCCTAATAAAGCCAATAAAAAAGTCAAACATAGGAGATTTACAACATAAGAGTATATGACTAAGGAGTCATTTACTCATTATACAAATAACTTAAAATAGGTAATAAAATAACAAACAACCTAATAGAAAAATGTGCACAGAAAATAAACACACACTTCACAGAAGAAAAACTTACAAGGAACCAATAGATACATGAGGAAATGTTCAACCTGTTGTAATTTGAGAAATGAATATCAAACTAGACTACAGTTTTCTATCAATCAGATTGAAAAAGATTAAAATATTTGCTATTACCCAGTGCTGCAATGTAGGGACATGCACACTCTACTACAGGTTTTCTTTTGATGAGAATTTAGCAATATCTATCAACATGTTATTTATTTATATATTTTTTGGTGGCTGACTCATACAGGGATAGAACCCTTGACCTTGGTGTTATAACACTGCACTCTCACCAGCTGAGCTAATCGACCTACTGTCTATCAACGTTTTAAATACACATATTTTAGACCCAGATATTCCACTTATAGAAATTCATCTCAGAGACAGATTTATGCAACTAAAGTTATAAAAACAACATACATTTATAGAGTGCTTCATATGCCAGGAATTGTGTTCAGTATTTTATCTAAGTTGTTTGATGTATTCCTTATAATAACAGTGAATGTTACGTACATTTATTGTCCCCATTTTACATAAGGGACAACTAAGATACAAAGAGGACCTTGCTCAAGGTCATACCACTAGTGAGTGGCAGACTCATGATTCAAACCCAGTTAGCTTGGCTATAGGATTTATACTCTTAGATACTATGTTATTCTCCATCTCTAAAGAATGTTTTATGTCGCACAATTTGGAACAGCAAAATACAAATCAATACGAGACTGGTTAAATAAATAACATCTAAAAAATAAAATACCAGGCAGAATTCATTAAAAAATAAAGTAACTTTCTAGATATGAAAATTAAAATGACATTTTATGGCAAAAAATGAAAAAGCTTGTTGCAAACACTACTTACAGCAAAAATATATTTTAAAGCAGTGAAAATAGGAAAATACATATACTTGCATATACAGAGAACATTTTAGGAGGCTAAACATCAAATTTATTATATGATAGCATATATCACTGATATATAATTATTATTTTTTACTGTAGGAATACAGTAAATATTTTTACTGCATCATTTGAATATTTTAAAATGATAGGCATGCTACTTTTATTACCAAAAAAACCCAACGTGTTATAAAAACACACTCCGTTATTCCGCTAGTATTTTGTAACTTTTATGACATGGCTTTACCTTCAGCTCTTGGATTAGCTGGCTTCTTCTTTCTCTTAGATTCGTTAACTCTTTCTCATCCCAGCATCTAGCCTTGTCTATTAAGTCACTTGACACTCCAGAGATCACCCCAGATTTTAAAAATAATGTTCCATCAAGAGCCACTGTCTGTAAAATCAAAAATATTTTACCTTGAAAAAACATACATAAAGAAGACAAACATAAGGACATTATGTGGCAATTTCTACAGCTGAAAATTTGAAGATGAGAAAAACCACTTATTGTGCTTTACTGACAAATTATGTAGTTTGGGAAGGGACACCAGCCAAGAAACAAGACACAAATACAAAACCCCTTTTACAAAGGCCCAAAGCAATTCTAGACAACAAATTAGTGGCAATTACTAAGGTTTGAAATAAACTGAATATTATTTCCAAACATATTCAACACTGGCAAGCAAAAACTAAGAATACTTATATGTAGTATCAAATAGTTTGCATTACATAATCCCGTATCTTGAGGAATCTTGCCATATATGTCAATGGCATATTTTGAAAATAGCCTTCATAATTTTAGGATATGAAAAATATCGCTCCCTCCAAAATGGATGTGAAACTGGAACTAACAAAAAAATTTAAATGGAGTCAAGGTATAATACAGCCTGAAGTTTATTGTCCTGCTAGTAAGCAAGTGTTTTACGGCGTAAGTGAAAGGCTCCACTGCTTCCCTGCTTCTAAATTGTTCTCAATAAAGCGTATTTAACCTCTGCACTGTGTGTACTAGTAATGTGTAAATATGTGTATGTCAATGTCTCTTATATGACAACCTTCAAAGTCCTTGTGAGGTCCAAGAAGATTCGTAGAGTTTCAGCCATAGTGTCTGTACTTCAAGAAAGAAGACAGGAAGGGAGAGTCAGGGTAAAAGGGTCCTATAAGGAAGCTTTCCTGGCAGGCCCAGCAATGACTACTGTTTACATCCGGAGGCTACACCTAGATTGCTACACAGTGAAATCACGGTCCATGAGTAAGGGAGAAGTAGAGAGGAATATTGAGCAGGCAGTTGTCTCTGGCACAGACAGGAGGTAGCCAGGGAAAGGGCAGTGGTGGCATGCTGGCGGGAGAGGCATGAATGCATAAAATGGATTGTGTGTGAATGTGCACGTGTCACAGGGATGGGATGGGGAAAGAAGGAATATGAAAGGGTTTGGAATTCCTGCAAGAGTTACGGAACAACTTAGAGATGAGGCTAGTAGACAGGCCAGATCTTTGGCAGCCATCAGAGGAAGAACTTGAATGGAATTCCACTGAGGACTAGTGGAGCTTGTAGAGGGAGCTGAGGAGGACTGGCTCTGAACACATTGAAGCCCAACAGATAGAGAGAAATGTCAGAGAGGACCTTTAGATAGAACATTCTGGCAACTATTTGGAAAATGCTTTGGTCCAGCAAGGCCAGAGATAATGGTATAAATTCAGCCAATAGTACTGACGGTTAAGAAAAGGAAAAGATTTCAGAAATATTTAGGATATATTATAAGAAGAGCCTGGGGATTGTTTAGATGTAGAGGTCAGGAAAGAATCCCTGGGGAAACAGGATTTTGTTTGGCTGGAACAGTATCATCAAGAATTGAGTTGAAGAACAGAAGAGAGATCAAGATTTAGTAAAAAGAACATGAATTTCATTTTAAACATGCTGGTTATATAGTGCTTGTGAGTTAGCATTATTTTATTTATAATGTCTACCATGATTATTTTGTTAAAGAATTAATTCTCATAGATTACAATAAAATTATAATGTATGTTAATATACAATCAGAAAGTTACAAATATTAATTAAAATAAAGATAAGAAATTAAACCAGGTGGAAAAAGAACAAAGTATAATTAATAATTTAGACTACTATAATGGTTAAATTATAATATTATAATCACTAAATTTAACTAAATATGAAAAAGAAAAAAATTCAATATATGATATTTTGGCAAGTACTTAACCATTAAGGGGAAAAAGCTAATACCCACATCTAACAATGTACATAAAAATAAATTCCTGACAGATAAATATTAAAATATAAAAGTGAGACCATTGAAGAAAAGTAAACTAAAAATACAATGGTAAAGTTAGGTAATTATATAGTTAATCTTATTATAAAGCTCCAGTTGTATATACAAAAATAACTTACAAATATAGTTGTTTATAAAATAACATAAGATCTAACATATATGCTATAATACTCACTAGCAGTTCTTGTTGGAGTGTGGTTACCACATATCGCAAATAAAAATACCAGATGCCCAGCTAAATTTGAATTTCAGATAAACAAATAATTTTTTTGTATATTTATGTCCAAATATTTTACTTGGCAACTATCTAAGGGAATGAGTTTTTTTTTTTTTCCTTTTGACCTCCTGTTTTCCAAAGTTTTCTAAACTGAACATTTATTAACTTGTATTTCTGATATATGTAAACCAAATTATAACAGGAAAAAAAAATCTACGGGGGCCTGCTTAGAGAGAAGTGAGAGAAGTATATCAAGAATTTTGAGCTAATAAGAATTTGCCAAAATAACCCAAGTTCTCGTGCCAACTCTCTCTTCCCAACCGTGATACGTGGGCAAGTCAATTTTGCCTCTTTAAACAGTGCGTACAGTGATTTTCTATAGTTGTTTTTACTTTATTGCTGCAGGGGCTGATGCTGTTGTTATTGCAACTACTCACTACTGAACACAATGTGCATTGACAGATGCTTATTCATTATTTGACTTGATGTAGGTGTTATTTCCATTTAACAAAATGGGCCTTGCTTAAAGATACTAAGTAACTTGCCTAAAAGCCATAGGCAATATAGCACAGGGGCTACAGTCCAATTGAGTAAAATACCTAAGTCCATATTCTTAACTACTATGTTATACATCTCTTTCAAATCTAAACATGTAGTAGGCAACAATACAATGAATTATGTATCTTAGGACTTTTCAGTAGTTTTTAGGTACACAACAAGTGATTTCTTCTAAATATTAATGTACTCTCATGTAATTTTCTTTCATTTGACTTACAGTCAAACTGCTATTCCACAAAAACAGTTTTCCCCCAGACTGCAGTTTCCTTCACGTATAGCTCATGTGAGTTGCTCATTGCCCTAATCCCTGCCTACCTTGGGGGTTACATTCTGAAAAATACCTTGGCTGCCACAGCTGGATCTCACATAAAATTAGGAGTTGAGGAAATTTTTAAATAGCATCACATAAAAGTTCAGAGGGCATGGGCCTGCAAAAAGAATGAATTCTTTGGCATTAAAATCTTGTTCTGGGGCCGGCCCGGTGGCGCACTGGATAAGTGCGCCGCTTGGGAAGCGCAGCGGCGCTCCCGCCCGAGGGTTCGGATCCCACATACAGACCGGTTCCCGCTCACTGGCTGAGCGAGGTGCGGGGGCAGCGCCGAGGGCTGCGATCCCGTTGCTGGTCCCCAGTCCGGTGCGGGGGCAACACTGAGGGTTGCGATCC